>NW_019522664.1:173792-200254 GCF_002814215.2 Seriola lalandi dorsalis | reverse complement strand
GTATAAAGACATGATAGTATATTAAGGCCTTAAAGTGAGAAAAACAACATACTATACTATGGCATTTTTATGCCTTACTATACTATGATGTTTTTTGACATTTTTATGCCTTACTATACTATGACATTTTTATGCCTTACTATACTATGATGTTTTTTGACATTTTTATGCCTTACTATACTATGACATTTTTATGCCTTACTATACTATGATGTTTTTTTACATTTTTATGCCTTATTACACTATGACATTTTTATGCCTTACTATACTATGTTTTTTGACATTTTTATGCCTCACTATACTATGATGTTTTTTGACATTTTTATGCCTTATTATGACATTTTTATGCCCTACTATACTATGATGTTTTTTGATGTTTAGATAACACTACTATAACACTTTTTGGATTTGGATGCCTTACTACATTATACTGTTTTGACATTTCTATGAATTTTCCTCATTCCTTGCTAAAGTTCAGGGATATAGGGAAATACCAATAAATAAAATACGAAACCAGACAAAAGAAAAAGATACAGGGAAACGGATTCAGCAAAAATAAAGGATTTTATTCACAAATAAGTAAAAACTACAACGAAAAGCCGACAGTGGATAACTCATTGGAAAAATAAAACTGCACCAAAACCAAGATGACCCAAATTAACAACAACCACAAATAAAGAGTGTTGATGGGCTTCAACACTAAAGCCCTGAGCAGCAATCTTTGGGAGAACAGTGACAAAGCTTGTCAACCACCAAATGGCCCACTTTATCTTTTGCTGCTTATTGACAAATCAGGGGAGCTGTGGCAAATCACGCTGTGCCAAGTCACCTGCTGGAGAGACAAAGCTTGTCAACCACCAAATGGCCCACTTTATCTTTTGCTGCTTATTGACAAATCAGGGGAGCTGTGGCAAATCACGCTGTGCCAAGTCACCTGCTGGAGAAAAAGGGAGGGCAGAGGGGAACACACACACCACAACACATAACAGACAAACTATACTATGACGTACTATGTTATTTGAGTTTTTTATGCATTACTATATAACAACAACATAGTATAGTAAGGCAAAAAATGTATAATAGGGCATAAAAACATCAGAAAAAGTGAAAGAACAACATAGTATAATAGGGCATAAAAACATCAGAATACGTCATAGTATAGTATGGTATAAAGACATGAACCCTATACAATGGCAAAAAACGGAAAAAAATAACATAGTATAGTATGGCAAAAAACGGCGAAAAAACGACATAGTATAGTATGGCAAAAAAACATTCTAGTATAGTAAGGTATAAAGACATGATAGTATATTAAGGCCTTAAAGTGAAAAAAACAACATACTATACTATGGCAAAAAAAAGTGAAAAAACCACATAGTATAGTATGGCAAAAAATTGCGAAAAAATGAAATAGCATATAAAGGCATAAAAACATCTAAAAACGTTCTAGTATAGTAAGGTATAAAGACATGATAGTATATTAAGGCCTTAAAGTGAGAAAAACAACATACTATACTATGGCAAAAAAAAAAGTGAAAAAATGAAATAGCATATAAAGGCATAAAAACATCTAAAAACGTCCTAGTATAGCAAGGTATAAAGACATCATAGTATATTAAGGCCTTAAAGTGAGAAAAACAACATACTATACTATGGCAAAAAAAAAGTGAAAAAAACGACATACTATACTATGGCAAAAAAATCAAAAAAACGACATAGTATAGTATGGCAAAAAACGGCGAAAAAATGAAATAGCATATAAAGGCATAAAAACATCTAAAAACGTTCTAGTATAGTAAGGTATAAAGACATGATAGTATATTAAGGCCTTAAAGTGAAAAAAACAACATACTATAGTATGGCAAAAAAAAAAGTGAAAAAACGACATAGTATAGTATGGCAAAAAAAAAGTGAAAAAATGAAATAGCATATAAAGGCATAAAAACATCTAAAAACGTTCTAGTATAGTAAGGTATAAAGACATGATAGTATATTAAGGCCTTAAAGTGAGAAAAACAACATACTATACTATGGCAAAAAAATCAGAAAAACGACATAGTATAGTATGGCAAAAAACGGCGAAAAAATTAAAAAGCATATAAAGGCATAAAAACATCTAAAAACGTTCTAGTATAGTAAGGTATAAAGACATGATAGTATATTAAGGCCTTAAAGTGAGAAAAACAACATACTATACTATGGCAAAAAACTGAAAAAAACGACATAGTATAGTATGGCAAAAAAAGTGAAAAAATGAAATAGCATATAAAGGCATAAAAACATCTAAAAACATCCTAGTATAGTAAGGTATAAAGACATGATAGTATATTAAGGCCTTAAAGTGAGAAAAACGACATAGTATAGTATGGCAAAAAACGACATAGTATAGTAAGGTATAAAGACATGATAGTATATTAAGGCCTTAAAGTGAGAAAAACAGCATACTATACTATGGCAAAAAACTGAAAAAAACGACATAGTATAGTATGGCAAAAAAAGTGAAAAAATGAAATAGCATATAAAGGCATAAAAACATCCTAGTATAGTAAGGTATAAAGACATGATAGTATATTAAGGCCTTAAAGTGAGAAAAACGACATAGTATAGTATGGCAAAAAAACATCTAAAAACATCCTAGTATAGTAAGGTATAAAGACATGATAGTATATTAAGGCCTTAAAGTGAAAAAAACGACATAGTATAGTATGGCAAAAAAAGTGAAAAAATGAAATAGCATATAAAGGCATAAAAACATCTAAAAACGTTCTAGTATAGTAAGGTATAAAGACATGATAGTATATTAAGGCCTTAAAGTGAGAAAAAAAACATACTATACTATGGCAAAAAAAACCACAGGTCGTAAAATATCATGGTATAGTCAGGCATAAAACCTCATAATATAATAAGGCACAAAAATGTCAAAAAATTGCATAGCCATATTTTTCAACATCTTCTCAGTACATCAATGTTAGAGCACTCAGCTCTCTTCATCAGTTTGATGTCTGCAGTTTTAAAGTTTGGTGCTGAACTGCATCCCTCTCTTACAGGAGTCGATCCGCTGGCTGGAAGATGAGAAGGTGCTCCTGGAAATGACGGAGGAGGTGGACTATGACGTCGAGTCATATGCAACTCAACTAGAACAAATCCTGGACCAGAAGATTGACATTCTCACTGAGCTGAGAGGTAAAGTCATCCGTCCGGTCACCAGACGTTAAGACGCTTTTAGACTTTAAACTGATCTGATCTCAGTTAGAGGTGTGCAAAAATAAATTAATCGATTCACATTAGAATCGCAATCCTATCTCTACAAATTCAAAATCAATTAATAAATTCCAAAAACATCGATTAATATTTTTCAGCCTTGTGACAGCACTGGTTTACATTTTTTCCTAACATGAGATTAGCTCGCCAGCCCTATAGATGACGCCATGTCGGTTTCCATTCAGATGATACTCCTGCAATAAGAAAGTGCAGTGTGAGTGATGGAAATTAAACATAGGAAAAAGTTATTAAACCTGCTCCATCTAATTCAACACATTTCCGATTTTATAACTTTGAAGGTGTATTGATTGGTTTCCAAATGTCAATCATGCATTGAGTAACATGCAAGAAAACATTAACCACCTTAAATATGACTTCATTTGTAAGTAAGTAAATGATCATTCAAAACACAAACTACTTGTGTTCATTCACCTGCATCTTAATGCTATGCTAATCACAACCTGCTACATCCATAGTATCCTCGAATATTACTGAGCTCATGTTCTCAACATGATGAAACTGTTCATGCAGTCAGTCTAACTTCTGATCATGTGATCATAGTTGACTAATGGATGTTCACTTGTCACCATAAGAACTGTGGTTACATAACCTTATGAACGAGCCACAACTTTACTCAACCTTAAACAAATAGCACTACACCTCTGAGCATCATATATGAATTATACAGCACCACATTGCTACTATATAATCTATTACTATTGTTTTTTTTTTTAAATCAGGAATCGAATCGAGCCCAAAAATCGAAATCGAATCAAATCCTGAAATTTTCTGAATCTGAAAAAGCCTCCTGGTCACTTTTATATAAAAATCATGACAGTGATCTCTAACATTTATGTATCAGAGCGATGAAGCCAGCAGTGTTGTGTAAGCCTGAAAGCGTCTTTAGAGATTGTAAACACAGTATTTCTTTCTTGATGTTTCAGTCATTGCAGCCTGTGCTGTGATTTCCTCTTGTGTTTCAGATAAAGTCAAGTCCTTCCGCTGTACACTCCAAGAGGAGGAGCAAGCTAGCAAACAAATTACCCCTAAGAGGCCTCGTGCACTTTAGACGCCCATAAAATACGTGATGTTTCACTGTAATATTGACTTGTCCCGAGAAAGGTGAAGGCCTGTCGCCGAGGAGCTCAGCTGTGGTTTTATGACTTACTGTCTCTGTGTGTTTGGTTTGCTCCCTCGACCTCTTTTTGCTGTACAGGCTGCCATCGCTTCCCATCATCCATCCGTCCACCTGTAAAACCAAAGAGCAGACCGTTGATGCTCTCCATTCTCCTGTGAAGTGTATTTACGAGCTTTCTGTATGTGCGCTAAGTCACAAGTGCTAAATTTAAACAACAACAACAAAAAAAAAAAGGCGAATAATTATTTGTTTTAAATGAACTTTTATAGAGTCAATCATAGCTTATCCTCACTACGGCCAATTTTATAAACAGCTGTTGCCATTTTGTGCAATATCTGGAGGATTCTCTTCCCGTTCGTCCCCTTGTCTCAGCTCAGGGGCGAACAGAGCATGAGCTGAGTTTGTGTGTAAAATGAGCCACTGTGTGTTTGTGTTGATACTGTATGTAATATAGGTTTGACTGAGAGAAAGCCTAAGACACAAAAATAATCTTACATTACATTAACTGACCTGATGAGGGCACTATAATCAAAGACAAAGCAGATGATTTCCAGACAACATTTACACAAAGTGTTTTTTTCATTTGCCATAATAAAGAAATGCTACTTGTTGTTGCTGTACTTCTTTTTTATTTATTCTTTAAATTATGATAGAAGCCTTGAGCTGTTACAGCAGACAGGTGTCTCCCAGTTTAGCATTTATTAGCAGTATATAAATATGTAATTAATGGTTTATAACAATTTATAACAGTTGTAAGGACATTTTTATTTATGAACATTACCTGTCAGCAATTATAACCTCTCCTATGAAGATTTAGTTTATATTATTTTAACTGTTTTACCATGTTTTAATTGATTATCTGTACATACAGCAGCCTCCACTTATGGGAGTTGGATCTGCTTACAACTACATTAGTGTGATATAAACCATTTATAAACAGTTTTATATTTTACCTATGAATGCTAAATAGGTAAAGTAGAGGTAAACTGCTACCAGACATTTTACAGACATTTAATGTTGAAAGTTCATACAGCGTTCAGATTCTGAATTAATTAATTAAATAATAATTAATAATTATAAGTTCACTTATTATTGTTCAATAATTTGCAGAAAAGTGGTGACAATCGTTTGTGACTTTGTGGAAAAACCAACGTGTTAGTTCGTCTCCTAACAGTTTCCAACTTCCCTTCCTCATCTGTGGCTCTCAGCCTAAATTTGTTTCTTACTTAAGACATAAATATTTAAAAATATCTCATAAATATATAGTTTCAGATTTTAAAATAAGCTCAGTAATTTTAGTAGTCGATGTACCCCAGCGAGTACTTATGGAATTGCCAAAGGGTATCTGGAAATATTGTGAAAGTAGATCTAATAATTTAATGAATAATTTACTATCTAATAAAACATATATATACACAAGATACAGCCACTTATTTATAAGAGGAATGTCAACACGAATAAGATTACAAATATGATTAAGCGGTAACCCTGCAGCTACGACATGATTCAGCATCGACAGCATTTTAGTGCTGAGGGACTGAGAGCATGAAGACTAGTTACCAGAGGAGTCAAAATGGATTACTAAACATATGGATGGATTACAGAACAGGCCCACCAGGCATAGGCCCTGGGGCCCATGGAGTCTGTTCACATTTCTTGTCGGAAAGTCAATCAAATAACTACAAAGAAATGAAAAACATGCAAGAGTCACAAAACTACTTCAGAGATGCAAAAAACTACAAATAGATAAAAAACAAGTATGACTTGATAAAAAATTATTACAAAGAAATGCAAATGGTTAAGAGGCACCAGAAGTAGCTAACTGAAGCAAACCGAAACAGCTGTTTTTAAAACAAGATAAAACGTGTTGATCAGTGAGCTTTACAGGTGCTGGGAGCTTTTATCTGTTCACTGCAAAATAAAAACTATTCATTGCATTATTTTATTTTTTTAATTATTTTTACAGGAACCCTAACTTTTCTTTTAGTGTCTAAAATGCGGAAAGAATTTGCACAGTATTCAAGATGTATCCATATATTTGTATTCAAGAGGAATATCAGCACAAATAAAATTACAAATTTGTGTGATGCTGATCTTACAACAGGCTAACCACCGTACATGCTTCAGCACAGCTATGGCTAACATTTGCTAATTGACAATAAACACAGTTTTTCAGGTATTTGGTCATAAACAAATTAAAATTCCAACCTGATGTTGGCACTAGAGGAATAATAACTGCATCACCAAAGTTAATACAATTCATCCTATGGGGAACATGAATCTTTGTACCAAATTTCATGCAATCCATCCAATAATTGTTTAGATGCTTCCCAAAAAAAAAAAAAAAAATGTAAACCAGCAGGTAGCGCTATGGGGAAAAAATCAGAGGATCACTACAGTTGGTAACATTCATCCTCTGGGGAACATGAACGTCTGTAGAAAATTTCAAGACTCTGGACGACCAACATCCACTAAAAATCCAATAAAAACACACATACTCATGTCGAGTTACCGTCCAATTGGTTTTATTCCACAGTACAGACAATGGTAGAGAGCGCTGGGGTCAGAGGTCAAGCTTCTGACATATACGGTGTGAACTAGGAGACATCAGTACCTACTGTATCCTATGTCTGAAAACAACAACACGAGTCACAATCACTCAGAGAAGTTATTCTGACTCTGCTGTCGTTGATTGAATACACAGTGTTTTGATCAGTGTTTATCAATGTCATGGATAGAAGGGTAACACTGTTAACATGTAGAAATGGGTCATGACCACCTGTATACACTATCCCCCTGTTTAGCATGAATAAGCAGTATACAAACACTTAATAAACTCTAATGTTTCATGTGCAAATATAAGAACTTAAATTAGTATTTAATATATTTATCAAACTCAGCCTGACGCCGCCATAACTGGTGTATAAACAGTAAATTAATGCTTTGAAAAATAAATTACATAACATAAAAGCTGCAACTATATGTGAATAAATCCTTTTTAAGCATTTAACAACTGTTTATACACGTTTAAAAATTCACAGGCAGATTTTTAAAGGTTTTTTAAATTTGTTTCAATAGACATATGATTGTATCTATGTTATGCTATGGTAATAAGTATTAACTGTTAATTATCTAATTATGGATGCTTCATACTGCAGAAAGTTACATATTAATACATTGAAAAAGTGGCCTTATAATTGCTTATTACTACATTATAGTGTGTTAAAAAAACATTTATTAAGTGTCGATATACTGCTTATAAATGCTAAATAAGGAGATTAAAATAAAGTATTACTATAGTACTATTAAATTTGAGCATGTGAATCTAATTTCAAACACTGCATATATCCAAAATATATATGAATTATTGCCACCATATATTTTAACACCTTAATATTTGTCACAGACCTACTGCTCTATAGTATTTGTGATGCTTTATTACAGTTGTGTATGTACAAAATATGACTGATCTTCCTGCTGCTGTGGGATAATTAACAACCTCTAAATAATGATAACTCACATAAAATGTTGGTGCAACTTTATAATAAGGCATCCTTTTTAAAGGCTAAAGGTTGTGATTGGTTTATTAATGGTTAATAAACAATTTACTAATATAATTTCTAATAATACTACAGTAAAACCCATCAATAAGGACAACTTTCAGGTTGCCAGGTTGTGAAAAATACCTTTGGCTGCTGTTTAACCTTAATATTTGGTTAAAATACTGTCATAAATGTTGGTAACCCATTAGTAAATGTTCATGGGTTTCTCACTTATTTAAATAAGCTTTCAAATAATTATATTTATTTTGATTTTAATATTTTAGAGACGACATTTTTATCAAATAATAAAGTAAATAATTAATCATCAAGTCTGCAGTTATAAATGTTAGTAGGATGTAATGTCAGTGGTCAAAATGGTCTAATCAGTCAAAGAGATTTTTCACAACCTGGCAACCCAAACATTGATCAATACCACTGTCATATTTGTTCATTAAATATACAGTCAGCAGCAGATTAGCTGATTTTAGTGTCAATGGTGGAAACAGGGCTCTGACCAAAGAAAACAAAATTTGCCTAATTAACATATTATGTCTCATTTCAATCTGTACAAAAAACAAAATTAGAATTAAATTAGATATTATATGGTGGGTTATGTGAGGGCTGTTGCCGGGGGCCCAGGCTAGTTGTTTCCAGTCTTGATGCTATGCTAAGCTAAGTTAAGCTAAACAGATGTTCCTTTTAGCTCATATTGAATGGAAAGATATGAGAAGGGTATTGATCTTTTCATCTAACTCTCCGCTATGATGTCAACCTATTGCTTTAATCATTAATAAACCTTTCATAAATGGCACCTTGCTATAAAGTGATACCAAAATGTTTTATTGTAAAATGTCAATAATTAAAACTAATACTGGACTGTGTACTGCAGATTAACATGTAGGTGTCTATTACATTTTATCCAAAAGTGGCAATAATTTCAATAATCTCAAATATAACCAGCTGAATTTTTGAAATATATATATATATATATATATATATCATCAAACAGTGAGGACGTAGTGGACAACATAACTGGTTTATTATTGTTAAGCATGTAGATTAAGTAGTTCCAATCTGATTGGATGACATGCAACAGCTTGTTAAATAGAGCTGCTTCATTATGGGGTTTTAACTTTTTATCATGCACCCGCTGCTGACTGAAAAACCAGTCTCAAGTTATATTTCAAAGGTTCTGTAAAATACTCCAGTTTGAAAAATAGGTACAGTAAGTCCTATAAAACGCTCAGCGATTGTTGTAAAGAGACAGCAGAGGTCAACAACAGCAGCTCGAATACAAATAGTTTTCACTAGGTGTGAAACACAACTGCAGGTGGTGTGTGTGATCTCAGACTGTGAATTGCCTGTAGCTTGTATTGGTGTAGATTGTGCCCCTGCTGTGACAGTGGTTTATTTTGCCTGGCTGTGATAGGAACAATAATATTGCACTGGTAAAAACAAAAAACCTTCCCGTGTTGGTCCATAGCATTAATGACCGCCAAAATAAAAAATGCTACATATTTCAAATATATTTCACCTGAAATTTCCATAATAACATCATGAGCTTTAGGTAAATAAATAACTCTCAACCATATAAGGTCCTACATATACATCTTTACATTATGTACACTGACATATCCATGGTTCCTGAACAGACTCAGGATCCAAATGGTGGAGACATTCAACTCAGCAGCCAAAAGGCCAAAGGGGAACAATGTGTTTGTATCCAAAAGCCTGCCACCAACAGCACAACAGAAACTCAATGCAAAGGTCCATTTGCAAAACAGCTTATTGTCCATGATTACAGAAACTCACTCGACCTCTGCCCCTCAAGGAAAAGCTTTAAAAACAGATTCATCATTCTGTTAAAGCCGTTTTTCTTTTCTTTCTCAGACATGGACAACATCAGATTTGTAAAGATGCAGTCACCGAAAGCCCAAATATACATATACATGTCCCCTTCTTCCTAGAGTAAAAGCTTGAATAGTCTAAATGAAGGGGTTTTCAAACAGACATGAGACAAAGATACTGTGTTGAAAGAGATGATGGCTTTCTAAAAACAATGGGGATTTAGTCTTTGTGGTTTGGCCCGTTTACCAACGTGGTCAAGTGCAATTAAGGTACTTTAGCTTTAGCTGCGATAGCCGCCATTAGCATTAAAAATCATACTCCTTCTCGGAGTCATAACTCAGTCAAATCTGCACACACAGACATAATACAGACATTTCTAGATTCATTGTGACTTACAGTTTCTGTGGATGTCATTATCTTCGACGCCCATGTTCGAATAAACGTCCGAACAGCCACTTATAAAAAGGGGGGAAATGGTCGCTCCTTAAAACTCCGGAACTTGCCTGAGAATCATCGCGTTTCTAACTTTTCTACAGTATTAAAGTAATAAACTGTAAGTTGTCTGTACAGTCACGGACACACTGCAAACAGTAACTGCTAATCGCTAATTCGACATAGCTTTAATTGTGTCAACTTGCCAAAATGAAGACAACGCTTAGCTTAAAAACAGGGCTAAAGTTGCCGCCCACAATGTACTACGGAAGCCGAGAAAGGCCACACTCGCAAATATTTTTTTATCGCGTTAACTCCGGGTAACGGATAATTATTTCGTTATCTCGAAATAACGGATAACGGAGATTTGTTTTCCCGAAAAACTGGATAAATATTCCGTTATCTTGACATAACAAAGCTCACTGACCCCATGACCGCCCGATTACACTCACAGGTTACATCCCCAAAGCATTATGGGAACTGTAGTTTCAAAACGTGGAGCATATTTATCTACTAATTAGAAGTAAGATAAACAGTATTAAAAGGACAATTGGAGGACAGGGGAGGGTTTTGGAGGGCGCAGTTGTCTCAGTGTCAGACTTTGAAAACCCCTAATCAAAATACTTCATGTTTGGCACATTTACTTGCATTATTTTCATATCCTGACAAAATGTACAGACATGTGCACCTGCACATAGAGTATACCCTGAAATAAATAAAAAGTGTCATGCACTACAAAGGTGTTCAAACGTAGCAACATGAGATGGTAACTACAGTCTATTTCCACTGTAAACTAGTGCAAAAAACAACAATGAGGTTACACAGTTGATTCAACTACAGTATCAAGAGAATGATTTTGGCTTCTGTGGTGGGTTGAAGACATTATCATCACACAGGGAGTGGAAACAAGACACACTCCTGTGCAGTGTGGAAGCGAGGCATAAAACAACAGCATAGTAAAAAATGAAATGAACAGGAGGTACAACTTACTCTAACAGCTTTCATGGGTTTAAAGAATAGGTTCACAAAGTCTGTCTTAAAACATTGGTCAAGTGTCTGATTGAACACTGACACAGGCTGTAATCACCCCTGCTCTTCCTGCCGGCTGTGATCTTTTCCTCAAGCGTTTCAAGTGTAAGTGATACGGGACAAAATACACTTTCTGTGCAAAAATATATTCAAACGTTCATCTGAAGCTAATATGAGGCTTCAGCCAGCTGTAGGGGTGGGAGAAAAAAACAGTTTTGAATTAATTTGCAGTTTCCAAAACAATCACACTTTACACATTTTGGATTTAATTAAAGTACTTTGTCAAAACGTTATAGGTCTACGCCATCATACAGAGACGATTTTGAATTGAGAATAATTTCTAAATTGAATCACGACCCTGAAGAATTGGATTCAAATCTAAATGAAATAGTGAGGTTCCCGAATATTTCCACCCTTAACAGTCTGATTTAGAAAAACCAGGTGAATATCTTGAATAAGGTGAGGACATTTTTAGTGAGAAAATCCCTCTTTGCCCCCCCACTGTCACTTTGGGAGATATGCACTTGATTTGCTTAATCTTTATATTAGTTTTATGTAAAGTTTCAAATGCACTGAAAACATATTTGCACAGACCAAGGACTGTGGATTTTGTCCCCCATTAAGAATCATTACAAGAAGCAAAACCTGTTTGAACGTACATTTGTGCACCTGTCTGTTTTAAGACAGGCTTGACAAACCTCTCCTTTACTGAGCGAGGGTGGCCTGGGTGGAAAATCAGATTCTTTTATGCACATGGTTTGTGTTTTTGGAGTGAAGATGTGAGGCGGCTTCTTCTTCTTCTTCTACGTCCCCTTTGAATGAAAATATACAGTTCAGCAGACAGACACAACAAAATGATGTTTGAGGACACCGGCGATTTTCTCCCCACCTATACATTCACCACTGAAAAGGATCAATCCAGCCTTTACAACATTCATGCTGAATCACTTCCGGCCCCATTCTTCGGTCCATCTGGACTCACAGGTCAGTGTAAGTGGGACTCCCCGCCTCCACACCCCCCACCACCACCACCACCACCACCACCGAGTGTCCAGCCTGAAATGAAACAGGCTCCTCGGCAGAAACATCCGGGTCCATCCTGTTCGATATCACACGAGCAGAAAAGAGCAAAAAGCCGGGGAACACCACAGGAGTGTCTACCAGCAGCAGCACATGTGGGAAACAGAACTCCACCCACAGGCGGATCAGAGGTATTGCAAGCAGATGAATATATAAAGGGATTGTTGCTGTGGACTGTACAGAGTTTCAGTTGTTGCTTTAATGCTGCATGCCCTGTTTTCCTGCTTCCTGGTCCATCTGTGGAGTAAGTGTCTGGTTGGATATTAAGGCCTTGGACGGCCCAGAGGCCACACTGAAATAAACACTACAGAGTCTCACACACGGTGGAATGAAAACTGGAGCAGTTGGACGTAAGTATAAGTCGCACATCAGTGATGAACTCGACAGTTCTCTGGCTAAGACAAGAAGTACTTTCCTCTGTGATACAATATATTTCAAGATTTCAAACCCAGTTCTCTCATATTTAAAGGACCAGTTCACCCAAATTCTAAAATAAATACATATTTTATCTTTTACCTCTTGTGGTATCTGGCTACATCTTCACTTTTTGTTTTTATGTGCCCAGGTTCTGAGATATCTGTCTCTGCTTCCACCCCAATACAACAGAGGTGAACGGAGCTGAAAATTTAAAATATTAAGGGACTCATTTGGCAGTTCATTAGGAACACCTAAACTAACGCTGCAATAAATCCTCCTCCATGAAGGCTACAACATTCAGTTTGTTCAGTGTTAGAGAGGTGCAGATTCACCTGTATGATCATTGTGGAGGATGTGGTTTGTGCTGCTGTTGAACTGTATTGCTTCATACAGAGGTGCGTCTTTCATCAGCATCATTTTTTCCAGCAGCAGCAGCAGCTGTTTTCAGAGAAACATCTGTAAAACAGTCAGAGAGCAGCTGGTGAACATAGCGGAGCATTTAGCAGCTACAGAGTCAGATATTCTCTTCAGGAGCCGGTGGAGACCGAACACAGAGCTAAAAGAGAGGGAGCACTCAGTTTACGTCATCATAATCAATACGTTGATAATAAGTGACTTAAAACTTAATGTTTTTCATAGAGTAAAGTAGAAAGTAGTTCCACTGACAGTTCTCCTCTATAGTACTGGGCTGGAGGCAGACAGACATCTCTCGCTCTGGAAGAATAAAACCGAAGCTGTTTGAATAAACACCACGACAGGTAAAAGAGAACATATATATTTTTGTAATTTGGAAAACTTGACTCTAAGATTTTAATCTTCATTTCCAAAAGTTCTTCCTTCCTTCCTCCGTGGTTCGTCTTTTCCTCTTTTTGCATTGTGAGGGTTTTTTCTTCACGTACTTATTGCCAGTCACTGCTGGGGGAGGGTGTGTGAGACGCGTCGCTCAGCTGACAGCGGGACGGAAACAGAAGGTGAAAGTCATTGTTTTTTTGTTTTTTTTTTTCGCCATGGCTGCCAAACCAACGCAGCCTGAAACCCGTGCTCGACTGTTTGAAGATGAAGATGAGTCTGGCTCTGCGGTTTGTCCTGAGCTCATGAGTGTGAATGCTTGGACAGCGTATTGTATATGTGTGTGTGTGTGTGTGTGTGTGTTGAGAAAAGGGGGAGAGGGAGGGAGTCCCGTTATACGAGATTAGTTTAAGGCTTACAATATTTCACTAAATCCTTCCTTGTCAATTTTTTCAGTGGTTAGTGATGTTTCCTATAAAAGTATTACTGTAAAAGAGTCATGCTACACAACTGTCTTTTGTTCGCTGGATCCCTCTTGGCCTGATTGGTCCACTCCTCCTGGACAGATCCCTCTTTATCCCTCCTCCCCTGTTCTCCTCTGATCCAATCAATGTGTTGTTTATGCTAAATCAATCACCTGTCTCTTATTCTAAAATACAAACCCTCCTACCACTTCCTCTCTTTGTCTAGTCCAGAGATCATGGTGGTTCAGGCCGGGTCCTTTAGCTCCTTTTTGAACTATTTCGGGCCCAGTAAGCCTCCACTGCCCTCCTTGGTGCTCCCGCTGCGTCCCCAGCACCCTGCAGCTATACTCATACTCCTCTGCGTTGCTCCCGCGACCCCTCGTTCCCGCTCCATCTCGCACTGGCTCAGCGTACGCTCAGTCCGGCCCGGCTGGTTGGGGGACGCCGACCCCGCTCCGCCGGGCTGCTTAGAGGAGATGGTGCGAAAGATGTGGTTGCGCTTACGAAGGAACTCTCCTCCGGCCGCGCCCAGGCCGAAGCTGCCTTTACGGAGGACCATGCGGGCGCTGGCGGACTTGGCAGGACGGGTCCTCTGGTTGTACTCCAGCTGGGACAGGTGGGAGGCGTAGCCGTCCGAGATGAACTGGAAGAAATATACGATCAGGGAACAAAGAAAGGTTTCACGCAGAACTTCACCTGCTTCCAAAAGAGGTCAAAACTCCAGAAACATCTGCAGTGAACAGAAGAACTTTATTAGGCCGATGTGTTTGGGCTTGTGGCCTTCAGACCAGATGAAGGACGCGTCGGTCTAATAAAGTTCCTGTTTACTGTTGCTGGAGTTTTGATCTCTTTAGAAATATATGATCAGGTTTGGTTTGATAATCCCTTATGGACAGTCTAAAAATCCTCAATACACACAATAATAATAAAAACCTTTCATGTCTTTGAGAAAAAAGTGGAATATAATAAAAAAAGTAAATTTACACAAGTAATGTAGTATAATATATTTACATATTTTATCTTTGTGACTCCTTACACAAGCATCTAGTCGAAGCCTCTTGTCACGTTTCAGATGTTTATGAGCTGTCAGCACCAAAGAGACATTTCCCATCTAAACTGAAGGTAAAATTATCAAGTGTTTCACAAAAACCTCTCTCCTTTCACACGGATCATCTCACGACCCCTCAGATTTATCATGTGGCCCTTTAGAAGGGCCCGACCCCTCGGTTGGGAACCTCTGACCTAAAAACCAACTGTATATAGTATTTAAAACCAGCATGGATGCATCAGTATTAACAATCTAATAATGACATTTATGATAATATATCATATATAACATTTTGCTGATAGTACTTCTGAACTTTTACTTAAGCGGGATTTTGAATGCAGTATTTTAACATCAGGGTATTGATACTTTTACTTATGTAAAGGATCTGAATACTTCCTCCACCACTGACTGAAAATATCACAGACCTCCTGGGCCACAAAATGTTATAGTTTCAAACTGGTTCTCAGTCTGTCCCTGTTCTCTGTAACTCCTCTTTTCAGAGTCCAGTTTCACTGATCTGGTAGAGCATCATCTTTGCTCTTGAGAATCGTTTCAAAATACTCGAAAAACGTCAGTGAAAAACTATTCGTGGCACGGCCTCTAAATGTTTGTAAAGCAGGTTTGGGAGTTGTCCACTATTCATCAGTCCTGACACTCGCTTCCTCTGTAACGTCCAGCTGTTCTGCTCGTTCCTTTTTTATTTTTCAGAGGGATCAATAAAAGTCACAGATGTTTTGCGTTAGCGATGTCTCACTCTGATTGGCTGTCCAACAGTGTTAAGTACCAAATTAAAAAGACGTTTACACAAGGTTAGGTCTGTCTCAACAAGCAGATGGTTAAAATGTTGTAAATGAGGAACTAACTTCCATATTCATGACCATCGCTTCACCTCACCGACTTCGCGAAAACAACAACAATGTGCTTTCACTGTCTGTCAGTAAATATGAGCACATGAATATGATCTGTGAAACATTATGAGGCAGCTTTGCTAAAAGGATTTTCTCCTTACCTGACACTGGTGCTGCATTTTCTTTGTGGGTCTCCCCACTATGTAGATGTGGAACGGAGGCAGGCCAATCGACGTGTACACGGAGATGTCCTTGGTGGAGCCGTAGGCCGCAAAGATCCTCATGTGGGCCTGGATCAGAGAGGGATTTCATTGTATCACTGCCTCACACACACTAACACACACACACACACACACACATGCACACAAACACACCGGCCCCCCACCCTTTACCTCGTTGATGAGGGATTTGAGGAAGTTGGCCTTGTGTCGGAGCGGGTCGTGGACCAGCCCGTCGCAGAAGGAGACGATGCCGTGGGGGAAGTTATGCTGAGAGAGCCAGGCCACCACACGCTGCTTCTGCATGTCAGGACGACCCGTTACGTACACTATCAAGTAGCCCAAGTCCTGCCAGTACCTGCAAATAATTATAAATGAGAAGAGCAGGCTCATTAATAAATATAAAAATACTGATAATATTGTCCACAGGAGACATGCATGAAGAAAAAAGAACAGGGCCCCGAACGCTTCCTTCAGGAACTTCTCGCTTACACCGTCAGAAAAGTTTGAAAGTCTTCATGTAGTGACTTTAAAAGACACTAGCAGCATCTTTTTATACAGTTTCCTGTATAACTAAGTTATCTAGATAACTGCTATGTTATCTACTGTTCATTATTATTGCAGAACAGACCTACAGGGAGTTCTGGGTGTGATCCTTACCTCACCACGTCCACAGCTCCGGCTCGAACCTTTGGGTCGCTGCCCATGATTGACACACTGGCAGCAAATGACCCGTCGATACTGAACACAACAAACTCTGTTCCCCGTGGTAAAATCGTTAGATAGCTGTCTGCAAATGTGTGGTCGCCCCTGGTGGAGAGACAGCAGAGGAAAGGAGAGAAAGATGGAAAAAGAAAAGTTATTATGAAGGGAGATGTTCACCTTTCGAACACCGGATCCCAGAACAGCCTGAAGTCTTTGTGTTGTGGATTAAACGCTGTTGCTAGAAACTAATTTTGCTGCCAAAACATTCATGCTGCAAATCTCCCACTTCCACCACAAGCCAAATGTGTTTGAGGAGCTTGAGAAGATTCTGTTCTTTGTCACAGTCGCCACCAGAAGACACATTGACGACTCTACAAAATGCTAATGCTAACGTCACTCAGATCACATTTCTTCTTCATGTTTGGTCTGAACAACCGCTGAACCACACGTCTTCATGCTTTTATGCATGGAGTATAATGTTTTTAAAGTGTGAAATAACAGTGATTTGGCGTACCTGACCACCATTTTGACAGGATACACCCCGATACCCAGCTTTTTGTTCTCAGGGATTACATAAGAGACACGTCCGCTGCTGTTGGTGAGCTCCGTGTCAAAGTACACCCACTCTCCAGAGGGCGGCTGGGTCATGATGTGGATGTCAATCTGCGAGAAAAACACACACACACACACACACACACACACACACACACACACACACACACACACAAACCGATCTTTTAAACACGACACTTTGCAGCTGAGTGACCTTAATGACACAGATGGTGACGCCGTTACATAACACGTCTTTTTTTTATTTTTTTGGTTGGTCACAGTTGAACGTGTTAATACCTTCTCTCCAGTGAGGGTAACCATGTCCAGAGGGCCGTACATGAAACGTCCCGTCACCATCTGGGCCCCGTCCTCCGTGAACACGGCGTCATTTACACGATGGTTCGCCGTCACGTTCTGACACAGAGGAGGGAAAACAGGAAATCACAACCTCATTTTCCTATTTTTTACACTTTGATTTCATTTATTCTCTAAAGTGTTTTTTTTTTTTTACTGTTCATCTGCTGAGATCCAGATGAGTTGATCAAAATATTAATACTTTGTTTAAGCTTTACAAGCACTAACAAATAATTCAGTCTTTTTTGCCCTGAGTTCTGCCTCTCAGGCAACGAAGAGATTGTCTTCTGAGAGTAGAATCAGTTTTCATGTTTTGCATTAAAGATGCAGCAGTTTAATATTTAATTTTTTTTTTACAACCACCGAGCAAAATAAATCCGACCCGTACTCGGGCCACACGCTTGTTTTTCTTCTGGCCCATTATACACCTGGATCCTCGGCCCAAATCTGGCCCATTTACACGATGATTGTCAGATTCTGCTTCCACATCTGGACCAATTCTGGCGCACAAACAGAAAATCTATCTTCCAGCTGAATCGGAGGATAACAGCCAGAATCTGCCAAGATGTGGAAGTATACACGGGCCAGACTCGGGCCGAGGACCCAGGTACATGTTGGAGCACAAGTTTAGTTTTGCTATCTGGTACTGCGATACTTCTGAAACCAAATCTGGATCAGGATAACACTTGGATAACAAGTGTTTTTTTCTCTCAATCCGAAACATTTTCTGTAGGAGACGCATTTATAAACGTAAAAGAGAGAGAGAGAAGATCTTACTCTGATTTTAACATGAGTCCTCTTGCGGAGCCACTTCTCACGAGGTTTGGATGGAGTGAATTCAGACACTTCTTTACCATCCAGCTCCAAAATACTGGAGTTCTCGTGTCTCATCACCTACAAGGAAAATGATTTATAAATAAAGAACGCAGGACATTTCTTTACTTTATATGCAGGTCTGAGGTTCTGTACAAAAACTGTGACCTGATAGACGACCTGAAAAGTCAGACAATCACCAGAGTCATTAGCATTAATTCTCCAGCCACCATGGATGTGAATGTCTGTACCACAGTGTCTGCACTGGACCACAGTGATGGACCGACCCACAGACCAATAGACTGCTGACTAATCCAGCTGTGAACGTTAACGCACTACGCACCTGTCTAAGCAGGAAGGAGACGACGTCCGTTGACTCCCAGTAGGAGGCGTGGAAGAGATGAGGCAGGGCCACTGTTGGAAACGCTGTCAGAGCATCAGGACAGTACAGGGCGTAGTCCATCCTCTTACTGCCCCACCACCGAGAGGCAACTGCAGCGGGAGAGAAGAGAGACTTGTGAGCGAGTTTATAGTCAGTGAATCCAGGATCGTGATCCGTCTCTCTCCACTGCAGATCTACGCTCCGCTCGTGTAGAGACGAACCGTTCAGGAGGATTGTAAACTGAAGGAAGTTATAATATATATATATTATATAATATATGATATAAAGAGGCACTAAAAAAACGAGCAGCGATGAGTTGTAAAGAGGTTTGAAAACACACACTCGCAGGAGAACAGCGGCTCAGACCGAGAAGGTTCACGGGTGTCGTACGTGATGTCTGGAAACAGGACTACGGAGGAAGACTACGCCAGAGAAGGAAGGAGAAAGCTCAGGGAATGAGGATGGAGCCTAGCGTCCTTCCCTCATGTCCTCGCACTACAGCTCCCAGGGTACCTTGCTCTATGTTCCTCAGCACCCCGGGCGACGGCGGCGCCGAGCTGATGTCAGACGTGACATCGGTGAGGTCAGAGGTCATGTCAGAGGAGGTCATGTCAGAGCTAACGTCCGAGCTCTGCTCAGACTCCACGCCGTTGGGTCTCGGGAACACCTGACGGACTGTCTTGCGCGAGCGAGGGGACGGGCTCCGGGGGGCAAACTTATTGTAGGGCAGAGCCAGGTGGGACAGCAGACTGGACCTTTTACTGTGGCTCACTTTGTGTGCTGAGGGGATGTTTGGAGGGAGGAAACGACAACGTCAACATACAAATAGTCACCTTGGAGACAAAAACAGACACAGGGGGTCCGAGGGTCGACTTACTCGTGGCGATGTTGGAGGCGGTGTAAGAGTCGGCCATGCCGGACACCTGGCTGGCTATGCTGGCCTCGCTGGCCCTGCGGGTGAAGCGGAGGTGAGGGACCCCCGGCGACGTGGATGATGGAAACTGGCCGTCGACAAAAATGTGCGAGTGAAGAGCATCGGCTGCAGAGACAGAGGAGAGAGGTTCCAGTCTTACTGCAAAGTAATGAAACTGTGATTTAAACCTGCAGCAGATGATATTTTTTTGCCACTTGGGGGCAGCAGAAACAAGATGTACTGTATATTAACTTGATGCAACCTTTAATCCAGATTATCTAATCCACTTTACTTAGAAGTGAAACTGAAAGGGAGCAGTTTGAGGACAGAGCTATCGGCAGGTCGACTGAGAAACAAACTTCTCATTCAACAGTCTTTAAATTTCTTTTCTTCCTTTTTAATTTTCTTTTCTAAAACCTGTTTGATCACCACATTGTTTGTTTCCCATCAGACTACTTTGTTCCTAGATCTCAGCAATTAAAGGAATCATCTGACATTTTGGAAATAAACTTATTCCCCTGCTGAGATTTATCTTTAGAGGTGTTGGTGCATGATTGAGTTTGGAGCTTTGGGACAGAGACAGACCAGCTGTTTCCTGTCTTTATGTTGAGAATATTTCCTTGGGAAGTACAATACTAACTGTGCCAACATACCAGCAATGTGCTGCACAAAGCAGTTATCACAGAAGTTGAATGTGGATCGTGTGAAGATAAAACATTAGACCCAAATGAAAACAAACACATAAATGATACGTATGAATTAAAAACCATTAAGAAAAGAAAATAATTAAGACCAACAACCAATCAGAAAAATTAATAAGATATGTAAATTAAAACGGTTAAAATGAGGGAATAAAATATGATTAAATAAATAATCAAATAAT
This sequence comes from Seriola lalandi dorsalis, assembly GCF_002814215.2. Lineage (NCBI taxonomy): Eukaryota > Metazoa > Chordata > Actinopteri > Carangiformes > Carangidae > Seriola > Seriola lalandi. The sequence goes on along the minus strand of NW_019522664.1, from coordinate 179,538 downwards.
AAGATATGCAAAACCAATAGAGGAATAACAATAAAATAAAATGGTTAATTAAGACGAGCAAACCAGAAGCTATAAAGGAAAGTTTTGAGTTTAGATTTAGAAGAGGAGAGTGTTGGAGCAATAACCTCTAATGTGATTATTTTTCACCCGTTTTTCACCAAAACTCCTAATTAAAAAGATGTAAATGAGACTCAGGTTGTAAATTTAAAATAAGCCAAAAAGTTGCATCAAAAAAACAAACAGGAGGGAGACAAAAGAGATGGAGACTGAAAAGCCGAACAGAAGCTCACTCTCTGCGGGGAGCTGCGACGTCGGCCAGTTGAGGACGGGCACGGGGATGGAGGTCTCATTGACGGTGTTTTCCTGGCAGCGTTGCAGCGCCGCACTCCCGGACTCCGTCAGAAGCTGAGGGTTACTCTGCACCGTCTCAACTGGGAAAACCACGTGGAGGGAGGAAGAAAGAGACAAGAGATATAAAAGCTTGTAAAAGATAAAGACTCAGCCATGTGTAGTGCAGAAATAGCGGTATGATGCAGGTGTGTGTGTGTGTGTGTGTGTGTGTCAGCTCACCTAGGAGAGCGGAGTGTCCGTCACCCAGAGGAAAGCGCTGATAGCGGGGGACACTAAAGGGAGGCAGCAGGTGGAACCTCTTGTCCAGGAGAGGCTCGAGCCTCGAGGCCGAGGGGTCGGCTGGATGAAACAGGTTGTAAACCTGCTGACAGGCTGGACGCAGAGCCGACACTGGAGAGGAGAGAGAAACACAAGAAGAGTTCAGCTGAAGGGAAACTAATATACCACAGGAATAGTTTGACATTTTGGGGATTAGATGAGAAGATCCACGCCACGAAAGATGAGGCATCAACCAGAACATGGTTAGCTTAGCTTAGCATTAAGACTAGAACCAGGGGGAAACTGTTAGCTTGGCTCTGTCCAGCACAGTCTCAAGAAAAACAGAAAAAGAAACTATAAACATCCAACTTTTCTGTGAACTACAACAATCATATCTAATTGGAAATTGGTCCAGATGTTAACCCAACAGCTGCAGGTCAGTAACCTCTCTCCTTTAAACCCCAAAGGACACAAGATACGGTCGGATTCGTGCCTGAGAGAGCTCTGTCTTCAATCACGTATTTGTCTTGTCTTTCTCATGGATTTTTTTTTTTCTTTCTTTCAAATATTGTAGCCAAAACTTTTATAGCATTTAAAGACCAGAAAATACGACCTTTAACCCCTGACACCTGCTTTCCAGCTGCTGGAGACATTTATCCCACAGAGGAAGAAACATCAGAGGCTGCAAATAACCACTTCTGGCTCATTTGGCAAAAGAGAAATGATCCGTTTATAAACCTACAGTTCATCTTTTATTAAATGCACGAGGAGCATTGCAATAAACTGAAAGGAAGGTGCAGAAAAAGGGGAGAAAGTGTCGCTCACCATCTAACGACGGCACCACGGTCTTCCTCAGTGCGAGCACCAACCCCAGGGGAGAGCCGAAGAGGAAGAAGTCAGTCACCTCGAAGTCGAACTTTCCCAAGGAGCCTCCCTCCAACATGGTGCTGCTGCTGGAGCGCCGTGATCCGGGCTCCGCGTGGAGCACACTGGAGTGAAGACTGCTCACAGAGAAACACATGAACAAGTTCAAATAGACTGTGTTTGTTTTTATTTTATTTTTATTTTATTATGTTTTCACGACGAAGAACAGCTGTAACCCTAAACCCCTGGACTCAAATGTCTAAAAATCAAATGACTAAAACTAAAGCACACATCAGTTTGTGTCCACGTCACCGTGTGTCTCACCTGGACAGGAAGGCTTGGTGGTGTTTGATGGTGTCCAGCTCGTACGTGGACGAGTCGCTTCGCTTGCGCGGGAGCTGTTTCTTGGGGTCGTCGGGCCCCGAGCAGCGAGGGATGTCGATGTTGCTGCGGCTGAGGTGGCGGCTTCCTTCGAGGGACAGCGAGGAAGGAGAGACGCTGTTTATGACGATACCCGGAGAGAGGAGGTCCGTGTCCTGAGAGACAGAACGGAAAAGAGTTCAGCTGAGTTTTGAGTTTTATGTTTTTCTACAGTTTTAATGGTTAAGCTTTCAGCCATGTAAGTTGCATGGTTCTGAGTATTGCTGTGAGATTTGGTAAATACATTCATGGTCCCCAGAGGATGAGTCCCCCCGACTTTTCCTGTAGCGCCACCAACAGGTTAAAACATTTCTCCTATACAAGGAAATGTCCTAACAACATGCTGGATGTCATGGTCGCCACAGGATGAATCCCACTGACGTTTCCTGTAGCGCCGCCATGAGGATAACATTTCTGGTTCAGCGTGAAACGCCTCGACAACTGTTGGATGGATTACCGTGAAATCTGAAACACACATTCATGTTCCCTTCAGGATCAACACTAATAACTTTGATGATCCACTGACTTTCCAACTCGTGCTGCCACCACTTCACTTCAGTTTTAATTTGTCCGAGACTTTGGTTTATGAACAAATACTGACGAAAACTTGCAGAACTACATTTCCATCAGCCTCAGATGAACTTTGTGTTTCCTACTAATTAAGTATCTAATAACAGCGTCTGTTTGGGAGGTGCTACAGGTTTCTATTTCCACCTAAACAACAACAGCTTAAGACTGAATTCTGTGACACCTGCAGCTCGTCACTGTGGAGGAATATTGTTTTTATTATCTATTGTGTAATTTGTCATGTCTGTCTTTATGTTGCTCTAAGAGGATGAATGTGATGAACATTATAGGAAACGTCAGCAGGTCAGCGTTGTGGTCGTGAAGACTGTGCGACCTCACGGAGCTGCTGACGTCATGGCGTGACGTCAGAGCAGAGAGTCTGATACCTGCACACTGATGGCGCTGCCCCGTCTGCTGCTGTTCTGACTCTCTGACACCGTCACTGAGCTGCTGCACAGGGCGTCAAATCCCAGGATTCCCCCGACACAGTCGCCAATAACACACACCTGCATTAGAAAGAACAAAGAAGACATGAACACACACACACACACACACGAATCAGCTTCATCTGAACATGCAGCACCAAGACACCGAGGCCGATCACCTTCACCCCGCCCTCAGGTGTCACACTTACCTGGCCGTTAAAAGACGCTCCTTCTAAAGACTTGATGAAGTCGCTATACACCTGATTGGCTCGCAGGATGACGGTCGCTACAGCGTCTTGGTACTGTGGTGCAGAAGTAGCCAGGAGAGGCAGAGCGGCCAGCGGGATGTGGTCCTGACTGCTGGACAGGCAGCTCTCGTCGTAGCTGTAGGGGCTCAGACTGCAGAGCAGAGAGGACACCGTTACGATCTGCGAACGTGTGTTTCACGTCCGCACGGCAGGTTGTTTAAATGCTGCTGAATACTCAAGGAACAAACGCTCACTTGGAGACGAGCGAGAAGGCGTCGACGCACACAGCGGGGCAGGGGACCATCCTGATGGCGGTGCGGCCCAGAGCTGCGGGGTAGTGGACCCTCATCACGGTCTCGAAGGCCCCGCTCAGCGTGTTGACGTCTCCCTGCTTGCTGTTCTGCTCACCTGCGGACGCACAGGAACAGAACCTGATCGGTGTTTGCAGGACTTTTCATCAGTTGTTCCAAATCTTTGCAACTTAACAGAAAAATACAAATCTTGAGAACAAGTTGCATTTGTCAACAAACTTTATGGTTTTATTTTGAGGAATTAATGAGGCCGAAAAAGGAAAAATTAACTTGTTTTTAATTGAAATGCAGCAGAAATGTGTTTTTATCCCTTTCTATTCTGTTATTCCTCTTACAAACTCTCATTTTTGCACCTAAATACTTAAACAATTAATCTTCTTAACAATTAGCCAATCAAGAAAGAATGAATCCTTCCAATTCTGATAATCGAGTTTTCATTTATCAAAGATATTTGCCTCTCAAATATCAGGATTTCTCTCCGTGTCTTTGTTATGTCCCTATAAAGTCAATATGTTTTGGTTTTGGACAAAAAAATATAATAATTCTATGTTACTTGCGTTTATCACTATTATCTATATCTGTTTGTATTGATTTTTTTAACACGTGTTGAAGTGTGAACAGGATTAGATTGTTGCCGTACCGGAGCCGGTGTCCAGGATGTTCCCTCCGTGCAGGACCAGGACCAGGACGTGAATTTTGGACGGCTGCAGACACTGCTGAGACGAACAATCCTGGGAGTGACACGACGAGGAGGAGACACGGAGACGGAGGAGGGAGAGAAAGGAAAGAAGGTTAACAATGACCGAGGAGCGAGTGAATACAGGAGGAAGAGGAGAGAGGAGAACAGAGGGAGACGAGTGAGGAACATGCAGGGAAAGATACTAGAACTAGATCTATTAGACAACCAACAGAAAATCAACAGAAAATCAATCAACAACAATTTTGATTTCAATAACAACAACAAAAAATGCAATAACAAAATTTAAATCTTTATTTTTCACTGTTTGCTGCCACGTGCGTTAACAGCAGACTCTATCTGCTGAGGAAGACCACATGATGCGAGTGAAAGCTATAGAATTGCAACTAAATGGACTTCGAGGCGAGATTGTTTTTAGCACCTGCTGTTCCCGAAAGTCAGGGGTGAACTTTCTGTCACAGCTGTGTACGAGGGGTTCTTCAAGTGCTCAGAAAAAAAGTAAGAAATTTGAACATCAAAGTGAAACTCCAAGCGAAGTGATCTCAGGTGTTCATTGTTTTCTGGAGTCACTAACACCGGGGTCATGTGTTGGAGACTGTTTCTTAGTCACAACCTCTACACAAATACTGGGTTCAATATTATATTCTACATTAAATTCTATCTATTCACATGTTCTCTTCTCTATTCTATCCGTTTCTACTGCCTGGCTACAAGACACTCACATTTAGTTTTCTGGAAACCCTGACGGATTGAAGTTTGTGCCTTTTCGAGACACACCTCTGGACACAAAGAGCAAGAACACACACCCACAAAGACAGCATTTATACACACACACACACACACACACACACACACACCACACACACACACACACACACACACAGACAGGGAGTGTAAAATGAAATCAACTTTCAGCTGATTGCTGCGGTGGATGACTGAAGGCTAATTTAGGAGAAGGGGTTTTATCTACAAGTTATTTAATTAAAGGTGTCAGTGAATGAAATGAGAAAAACAGTGAAGGAATCGTACCTCCATCTGCGTCTCCTCATTACTCATCACGGCGTACTCCCCGCCCGACTCCTGGTACAAGGTCTCTGTGAAAACATGATTCACTCACTCAGTCATGGTGCGTTCAAAGTAACAAACAACACATGGTTTAAACTGTAAATGTGAGCATGTTCCCATTTACCTTGTGCTTCATCCACCTCTATTGTTTCTATCTTGTCCATCAGATCGTTGGAGCTCCACTTGGTCATCTCCTTGCCGAACATCTCCTCGTTGTCAGAAAAGTCCTCTGCATGAGACACAGAAAAACCTTCCATATTTAACAGACAAGATCTTTACAACACTGGAAAGTAATTATTCGATCTTTTGTCGCAACAATCAGTAGAAATACGGCGTCCTCGTTACAAAGTGATCAACCACCGCTTCTTTTATGCAACACCTTTTTGACCTTGCTTTAGAAATGACTCTTTTTCACAGCTTTTGCTTTCGCTCTTTTTAAACGTGCTTTCTAAATAAAACTGAGAATCTCTCTGGCAGCGATCTTGAAGAGCAGGGTCGTTTATTGTAGGTTTCATTTAGTGAATCTAACACGATAAACTA
>NW_019522664.1:172290-173074 GCF_002814215.2 Seriola lalandi dorsalis | reverse complement strand
GTTTTACATCTCCTCTCTCAGGCTTCTCTCTGGAGCTCTAGTAACAACAGGTCGGTGAGCCAATCAGAAGAGAGGAGGCTCTGAGCCTCTGTTTGGCTGAGCCTCAGTTTCTGAATACAGGCTGTGTGCATTTCTCTGTGGACTGAGGCTTTGATACTTTCACAGTATTAATATAGAAGCTAGACCTGATCTATAATCACACTACACATGGACACAGACCTTTACACTGGTTTTCCAAAAGCAACAAAATGAGGTAAAAAGCAGGAAGTCGTCCTCACCTCCTCTCTTAGACGACCTGTTGGAGGATCTAGAGGATGTTGACCACTGCTTGGTGAGCTCCCCTCGTGTCTCCAGTGAATCTCCCAGCTTCCCTCCTCCTCCTCCTCCTCCTCCTCCTCCTCCTCCTCCTCCTCCTTCTGCCTCTGCGTTGGATCCCGCAGTCTCAGCTCCCGTCTCCTGGTCCTGGCTGACAGAGGAGCCGTTGGTCTCCGTCCCCCCCTCCTCATTGAGGCTGTACTGGGCCATCTTCTTAGCTAGAGCCAGCTGAGTCTCCAGCTCCAGCTGCCTGATGTCCTCGATGGTCAGGCCGTACCACTCGTCCTGCCAGCACCACGCCTGCCGGTGGGCTCGCACCATCACTTTACGCAGACCTGGGAGGAAGGAGAGCGACACACACATTAAAACAAAATGGAATACAGAATACAGAACGTTTCCTGAGAGATTCAGAGGTAAGAACGCTGCCTCAGGTAAAGAGGTTTGGTTTCAGACATGGGGGAATTGATGG
>NW_019522664.1:169949-170830 GCF_002814215.2 Seriola lalandi dorsalis | reverse complement strand
TCAGGGAACCAGACTCTTCTCTGCGCTCCTGCCTCTCGCACACTTTATTTTATTTATTTATTTATTTATTTATTTATCTGCTTTACCTGCGCCCCAGGAAAACCAGTCATACCTACCCACGTCGTGTATGAAGCGCTCGATCTTGGACTGCATGCCCCAGTATCTGAACTCCACCTTGCAGAGCTTGTAGGCGCACATGACGGGGTTCTGACCCGGGTCCTGGTTGATCTCCTCGATCCAGTCCTCCGACAGCGGACCCCGTTTGGTCTTGACGGACTGATACAGCTTCGGGTCTTCTTCCACCAGGTACTCGTGAGGAGCGATGTAGTCCTTCACGATGTCTATGGGGTCTGAACACACACACACACACACACACACACACACACACACACACACACACACACAAATGCATAAAATAAAATAAAAGCAGATCTGAGCAGTAGGTATGAGCAGGACAGATGTCACCTGCCTCCAGAGCACAGTGTGTGTGTGAGAGTGTGTGTGTGTCTCTGCGAGTGTTTTATGTAATCACTCCCTGCAGGGAACGTGTCTGGAGCAGGCTGCATATTTTTTCCTGCACCCCAGTGAATTTTAGTATTCAGAGGCTCAACACCAGCTCTTACACTCCACAGTCTGTTTCACACCGTCTGTGTTTTCACTGCAAATATCACTGTGGACATTTGAGGTCTGCTCCTGCTCATGAAGAGATGACGGGATCCATAACGCACAGTTTAAAGTCTGAAAGTGTTCTCGATGGTAGTGGCACAGACAGTGTTATCATCTTTTGGTTATGAAACATCCCCAGGTGAACGTGCACAAAACTAGAAGAAGAAACTTAAAGAAGTACAACCAGATTGTTCCAGTGTCCTCTTAACGTTTTC
>NW_019522664.1:168532-169362 GCF_002814215.2 Seriola lalandi dorsalis | reverse complement strand
GGGGGGGGGCGGACTTCTGACTTTTGACTCCACTACATTTCTATGAAGTACTCTTACTTTGAAGCACAGCTTTTAGTCAGTGGAATTAATCTTATTTTATTTTGAAAATGTAATAAATCATGTACTGTGCAGCCCACTCCTCCACTGTCAGCCATGTTTGAACCTGTCAGTGTCCTAACGACGGCGACGTTAGATAGATGAAGACGAGGCAGAAGATTCGTGGTCTGATCTGATCTGAGGTCTGTGTTTGAAGGTTTAGAAATAAAGAAAGATTCTTTCAGTTTTAAACGTTTCAGTTTTGTTTTTATGTTCATCTCTCTCATGTTTTACAAGCTGTTTATTCTCCAGGTTCGGCAGGTTGTTTCAGAGTCATCAGGTTCTGTAAATGTGGAACAATAATGTACTTTGGAATATTTAAGTATTTTTTTAAAATAAAGTACAACAACTTTCACTTGCATTGGAGTCATATTCAACCAGGAGGATCTATACTCTGACTTAAGTGATGGACGTTATTGCCCACCTCTGAGTATCGCTGCTTTTACTTTACTTGTTATAATATTTGAACGAGATAACCTTTAAAACTGAATGAAACCCCCCCACCACCCCTGCAGGAGCCACACAGCTCATGTGAAGTCCGGCAGATCTAAACTCGCAGCATCAGCATCATCTGCATGAACCTGGTGCCAGCTGCATAAAATCCTGCTGGTGTGAGAAAGTAGCTGGACCGGTCGGTTTAGAGATATTTAGTCAACGGGAGGATAAAAAGTTGGCAACAGCTCGTGTTCGGCCGACGGATATGTGATTACTCAGCTGAATATAAAAAAAAAAAA
>NW_019522664.1:166065-167719 GCF_002814215.2 Seriola lalandi dorsalis | reverse complement strand
GGGGGGGGGGGGGGGGGGGGGGTCTCACCGGGTCCGGGTGTAGGGGTAGGCGTTCCAGGACTCCTCCTCCACTCGCAGCGCCGCTTGGGGCAGGATGGCACAGAACCAGGACGGGATGTGTTTCCCGATGTGATAGACCTTGTGCGTGTACTGGCCCGAGCCCCCGGGACCGTCCTCGTAAGGCTTGTTCTCCAGGATCTCCACGCCGCTGCCCTCACCGCAGCTCTCCTCCCGGCTCTTTTTCTAAAGGGGCGGCAGAAAGAATCAGTTACTGCCGACATTTTCACCATCTATCACATTATATTTCATTATATTTCAGTGAGTAAAACAAACTTAAACTGTCAAAGTGCGGCAGGACTTTTATTTTATTAAATGTACGGTTGAGAGGTTTGTCCACTCAGCCTCATCCATCAGCCCTCGGTCCCCTGACACACATCCTCCCACCCTCCTTTATTTCCTATAGCTACGTCCAATTAAACCCTTGCTCCTCTTACACAGCACTCCTGTCTCTCATTCGAAGCCCCCTCCATCACAGAGCTGGAAAAAGGGAGACTGCCTTTTCCTTTTCCTTTTTTAAATTCTTTTAGAGCGGTGAAGGTGAGGGAGCTGCACTGCACAGAGGAGGTAAAATCAATGCTTTTCCTTTCCGCCCAGCGTGTAACATCCCGTAATAAAAGGCAGCAGATGGTTCAACCCCTCAGATCCTGTAAGACTGAGCTGTGTATTAAGCCTATTGCTCCACAGAGGGAGTTTGGGATTACAGCATCAGTTTATAAACACACTACATCTCCTTAAGAGGCTCTGCATTTAGACCGCGGCCGTCTGCGGCGCTCGGCTGCACAGGAGGAACATGGAGTGTTTATAAATCATATCAATCCTCTCCAGGATCTGATACCGGAGCCTAAACATCAACATTAGGGAGATTAGTAAATCAGTAAAAGTGGAAGGATAAATAATTTTGGATACAAGCCTTGCTGAGAGAACAAATAAATAAAAACAAATATAAAAAAATCTTCATCATTTTTTATGCACAAGCTTAAAAATAAAGCCCCCAAAATAAAAAGGTTACTGTTCTTCAACCCCTTTTGATTACAGTCATCACCTTTTAAATTTTACAACCAAAAAGTCAGAATGAGTGAAAGAGACACTGAACCAAAGTCACAGAGGCACAAACAGAAAACTGGGGCCTGGAGTTTTTAACGTTTACGTCACCAGCTGTTGCAGCGACATGAGGAATCCCAAGATGCTTTGCACAGAGAGAACCAGGAGACCTGCAGTGTGTTAGGAGCAAAGTAAAGAGGCGTGACCGAGGCTATTCCACAGTTTAGAGCCAGTAATGAAAAAACGCCCAGCGGAGGAATCTTATCTGGCAACCGGTGAAGAGAGAGAGAGAGAGAGAGAGAGAGAGAGAGAGAGACAGGAGAGAGAGAGAGAGAGAGAGACCAGTACCAGAACCAGTGAGGAAACTGACCCACTGATTCCTACAGAGATAACTTTTACCAAGATAAGAGTCAACAGTCAACGTCCGGGGCCGAGGAGCGTCGGTTCTGGTTTTATCTTATAAAAGAAAAATGTGCGCACCTCTCTCCTACTTCAGATAAGAGGTACACTCAGTTTTCTAGAGCCAGCTGGTTGAAATGATGAGGAGGAGATT
>NW_019522664.1:165208-165351 GCF_002814215.2 Seriola lalandi dorsalis | reverse complement strand
AGAGCGCCACTCACAAACATCTGACTTCTGCAACACAAGTGGGAACCAAGGATGCTGCTTCTGCTCTGTGTGTGTGTTCTGGTGTCTGGCTTTCATCCAAATCTGACACACACACACACACACACACACACACACACACACAC
>NW_019522664.1:153619-165188 GCF_002814215.2 Seriola lalandi dorsalis | reverse complement strand
AACCGCCCTTAAATTTAAATATGTATATATTATTTTGTTCTTTTTAAAGAAACACTTATTCTATCTGTGACTGTGGTTACTGTTGTTATGTCTGATGTTATTTATTTTATTTTATTCTCATTTTGTAAGTTTGCATTCTGACTATCCAGCAAAAATAATAAACATATTTTTAAAAATAAACGGTGACAAAGTCTTTGAACAGACATTTAAACTCTGTGGTAGTTCCTGCTACAGTAGTTGAACTACATGTAATTTATCTGGTAGTTTAACTACGTTTCACAGTAGCTTGTGATTGTTCAGCTACACTCAGCTGTGCATAATGATTCAAGTAGTTAAATTACTGGGTTTTTTTTGCAAATGAAACTATGAATAACTTTGAAATCAGTTTATTTTACCATTTCTTCTGCTGAATCTCAGCTATTCTATTAATCAATGACATTCCCATGAACAGAGGGGTATTTTACTTTTTCTGGTTTATGTTATAACCTGTGAATGTGACTTTTTTTGTATTATATTCCATTGGAGCTTTGTTGCCAGGAGATAACGGGATAATTAAATATTAGCAGTATGACCTTTCTGGGCTTCCGTACATGGACATCGTCGATTTGATCTTTGATTTTTCTACAAAGCAGTTTGAACTAACACTTGCTGCTGGTAATTATTGGTAAAATAACAGACCTGCAGAGTAAAGAGTTATCAAAGTCTTTGAGTCCTTGAACGTGAACAAAGTTGCACCAAATATATAAAACACAGAGGGGATGAGTCAGAACTGGGCTGTGAGGAGAGGCACTCGTCCAGTTTGAAACAAAGACTGAAAAGCAAAAGAGTAAAGAAACGTTTTAAAGAGCCTCGGCCAATTTGCAAAGAAGGCAGCGAAGGGTTTCAGCAGCTGACAGGGGAAGAAAGATGAGGAGAAGAAGTGAAAGAAAACAGAGCCCGTGTCCAATCGGAGAAGTGCTGCCGGGTCGAGCAGACACTCTCAGGACCGCGTCCGTGGAATCATAATGGCTCTGGCTTTGCCGAGGGTCTCGCTTCTGCCGGGCTGAGCCGTCCCTGAATAATTTATGTGACACCACAAGGTTAGCATAAACCGGCGGTGCACGACTCCCCGTCCTCAGGTCCACGTAAACGTTCCTACAGCAGAACCTCATGCATCAAACGTTATCAGCCGCTGCTCAGAGGTTTCATTCTCCACTTCCATTCCTCAGCCTCTGTGGCTGCCGTCAGTCTGAGACCGGACCCTCATGTCTCAAACTGTCAGCAGCTCGCTGCTTCAATTAAATAAATGACTTGGCTTTTTTGCTTTTTTTGACGTCAGGTCAAAATTTTTATAAACTTTTACTTATGATTCATAAAAAAACTGGATGAAAATGTTCTTTTATTTTAAAAGAAAAACGAAGGATTTCGCTTCAAGAGCCGGAAAAACAAACAATCCTTCATTCCACCTTGAGCGCGCCTCTCCGCCGCCGCAGTTTTGGCATTAAACATTTGCTGCACTCCCTCACATCCAAACGTGTGTGACGATCTGTCTGTAGCTCAGGGTTTTCTCTGCCCTGAGCTCAGGCTCACAGATGAACTTCACAGAACTGTTGTATATATATATATATGTTTACACAAGCCTTTACACAGTCAGAAATGACACTGAGATACAGTTTCACAACTCTCCACACAGATGAAAATAATATTGCTACAATATCCCCCCCATACTGTAAACTCAGCTATAATTAGCTTTTATAATTGGAGGACGACCTGTTTTTGGAGACATAAAACAAAATGACAGGAACTGAATCAGTGCAATGTAATCCACTAACTGCAGCTTTTGCGACACTAAAGATGATCATTTATTGGTTGAAATTGAGTGTTGATTCCACTTTATGGTCATTTTAGAGGCTGCACTGAAATGTTTTGGGATTCTGTGACAGCTGTAATAAAATTACTACATTTACTTGGAGCCGTAATAAAGCTCCAGTTAACTAAGTTTCAAACTTTAAATCTTATTTTAGGTCCTTATGTTTTGCAGCTCGGGGGCTCCTCAGGAAGAATATATTTTAAAGTTTGTTTTTTCTCAACAGAACTAACAATGCAGACCAAATGATTATGTATATGTATAATAATAAAATAAAATAATTCCCTAAAACAGCTGCTCATTGGTTGGGGACTATTTTCAGTGGTGGATTAATCCACATTTGGTCTTAGTGAATATTATGGGAAGCAGGATGGTTGATGTGAAAGATAAAAAATAAATAAAAAGAAAAATACATTTGATGTAAAAATCATCGCAGCTACATTTCTAACCACCAGGACGCTCTCACCTCCACCTGCCAATCACAGCGTTTCAACCCGTTTCTTTCCCCTGACGGAGAGGGAAAGGTGTTATAACACCGAAACCTGTATCCAGCTCTGAGAGCGAGACATACTGTAATGTCGTCATGGCGATGCAGACTAAAACCATCATGTCTGCCCTCCCGCTCTCTCTCTCTATCCGACCCTCCCTTTCTTTCAGTCTCTATCTCTCTCTCATCCATATCACAAACAAATGATGGCAGCTTCTGCCATGCTGCGGCTGATGTCACCGGTTACCAGGGCAACCCGGCTCTCAGCTGTGACGCTGAGCGAGAGGAGGAGGAGGAGGAGGGGGGACCAGCAGCGGACGTGTGTGTGTGTGTGTGTGTGTGTGTGTGTGTGTGTGTGTGTGTGTGTGTGTGTGCATGTAAAAGTGTTCATTATCAAAGCTGATATTCAGGAGCATCTTCGACCAGTAAGAGTCGGAGGAGGAAGATCTCTCCGCCTTCTCACAGCTCCATCACTGCGCGTGGACGTGGAGTGTGAAGTTAAAACTGAGGGGGACAAAAAAACATGACTCTGACAAGTGGAAATGTTTTTTTTGTTTTTTTTCTTGACATCCGACTTCATCTTCTTTCCTTTCACTTCACACTGAATTTCTTCTTCATCTCAACCCGACCGGAGACACACAAACATCCGCCACAGCGCGCTGCCAAAGTGAATCAGCACAATGAAACCTCAAGAGAAACTACAGCAACAAACGACACCCACACTTCTCTTAATCTGATGATACACTGAGTTTCTGCTTCTGTGTAAAGTCCCCTCGCTAATTTTTTATCTATTTATTGTGTCTTTATTTAAACTTGGACATCACTGACGGGTAAATCCCTCATTCACAACGCTGTGGAGGAGATAAAAATACCATAATAATAACAGGTTTAAACAGAAATGAAAAGGTGAGAGGTTAAGAGTCTAACATGACCAGGAGGGACGTGGAGAATGAGCCGGTTATTAGCTGCAATGTAAACGAACGTGGACGTGAGATATGAAGGCAGTTTTTCAATAAGGGCTTTTTAAATAAACAAATACGAATGCAAATCATTTCAATCCGGTCACAGAGACGGACAGATAAGAGAAGAGGAAGTGAGTTTAATGTCAGCTTGTTCTTTAACATTATGGGAAATATGTGGATTTGCTTTCCTGCTGACATCACTGTAATATGTGTCTGTAAATAATAATAATAATAATAATAAACACAAACAGCCCGGCTCCGTCCAAGAGTTCACAAGTCTGCCTCTCTAACTCTCTCTAATGTTCACACTCTACCTCATTTATTTGATCCACTCAAACTCCTGCGTTCACACAGACTCATGTAAGATAATATTACATAAATATATGTTGAGATTCTGACTGAAGCTGAACCAGTTCTCCCAGCAGCTTCAGCTCCACTAACCCGTCACATATAGACAGACGGACGAAGTTCATATCATTATACCAGCAAATTAAAAGTTAAAACATAAAAAATCCATTTAGAGAAGCAGTCAGACTCATGATATTCAGTCATACTCTTGTTCTATTATCATACAACTCCAAGCCGATCTGTTGGTTTTGATGCGTTACTAACATCATTATGTCCATACAGTTTAATTTTCATGCAGAAGATTAATTATCCTCTGGAAACCTACCGACAAACAGACTCATCACAGTAATGATCTGCACATAACAACAAACTCAGCTCCTTGTTTCCCTTTTTCTTTTCCTGTCTCTCACAATAATTTTTATATGTAATTTTGTAAAAGTGTGTGTGTGTGTGTGTGTGTGTGTGTGTGTTTGTGTTTGAACAAAAATTATTACATGAAACACAATCCACAGGCAGATGGAGCACCATCTGGTCTGCAGAACAACACCACCGCCGCTGTGACCCTTTAACCATGTTCTTCACCGGCCCTGTTCTGGTACAGGGTGACACCATGACACCTTCAACTCCTGACCTCACACACACACACACACACACACACACACACACACACACACACACACTAACACACACCTCAACTCAAGACTCGTGTTAGCAAACCACCTGGATCGTCGCCCGCCGCAGAGAAAATACTCTCTTCTTCTCTGCTTCATTAACGAACCGGACTCTCACTGACTTCTCGTCAGATCCTTATCTGACGCATTCGCTCGTTAACAGACATCAACACCGAGCACTAGTTTTATTATTTAAATAGTTTCAGTGAAACCGAGCTGTCGGACTGGAGGCACGTTCCTCTGCGAGGTATTTTAATATCACTTCTCCTGGAGTTAAAATCAACATCACATCGTTTTCATTTCAATTTATATTCAACTTATATGATTATATCACATTTCAAGCCCTCCTCCAAAGTCCTGTTGGTTTTATCTGTTTACTATATTGTTTATTTATTGTTGAGTTTTATGCACTTTTATTACTAATTGTGAAGCTGCTGTTTTGAAAAGTGCTAAATAAATAAAGGTTATTAATTATTATTATTGTTTGTCGTCTCTCCCATTACACACACAGTTTAGGACCAAATAAAGTTTGACATTAGAGAATAGAATTTCACTTTTTTAGCATTTATACAAACATTTAATAAATAGTTTATAACACACTGTAATGTAGCTGTGAGCAAATATTATCAATGTGATTATTAATCTATTTGTAACTGTAACTCCGCTGCTCTATAAACAGATAACACAGTAAAAACAGCTGTAATAACATGAAATAATAGCAATGTAATTACTAATAAATACTTTACATTAAAAAAAAAAAACTTAAAATGTCCTTTTATCTACTTAAATGTTCATATGCTGCTAATAGATGCTAATATTTGAATTGTAACCAGTTATTACAAACTTTTTTTAAAGTGATAATCTCCTTCTTTTAACAGTAAATCTCTGATCCACTGATTTTGGTTTGTCAAGTGGAATAAACTGTAAAATATTTGGTAGTTGGAGAGTAATTTCTTCTTTCTGTGAAGGTTGTTCCACCTTTAAAACTTTATTTACAGCTGGTTTTTTATTTGTCTTTATTCGAAATGACACACTGAACAATCGGTCTATTAAGTGACAGTTTAGTGTTTTACTACGAACTGGAAAAAAATCTGTGTTTATCTTGAAATCTCTTCTTTAATGGAGTCTGGTGCTACACACTGTACACGCCGACATGTCTGAGCGAGATCATGTGACGTGGTGTTTCATAACGAACCTGTCTGGAGTGAAAAAATAAAACACACACTCACCTGGATCATGTAGAGCTGAGCGATGCGGTACTCCTCCACGCTCATCGGCATGGGGATACGATACTCCTTGATCAGCATGGTTGTGCCTGAATTGGGCCGACTCTCTGTGTGAGTGTGTGTGTGTGTGTGTGTGTGTGTGTGTGTGTGTGTGTGTGTGTGTGTGTCCAGAGGGGAAGGAGTGTAAGAGGGTAGACGCTCCTCTCTCGGTCGGCTTCGCTACCCGAGCAGCATGTTCAAGCGGCGAGGATGAGAGTCATCGTTATTCACACCTGAAACAGGAAGCAAAAATAAAAAACAGACTTTTAGTGGAATATGAAGATTTGAGCTTCTAGAGGAGGAGTCGCCATGTTTGTCTCGAGGATTAAACCCCCCCACCCCTCCTCTCTCTCTCTCTCTCTCTCTCTACACACACACAATCCAACACATCCTGTGTGTGACCTCCAGCCCTCCTACAGATCTATTACAAGGTAATCCACTGACCTAGCAACATCCCAGAAATCCCCCAGCAACCTAAATCCCAACTCAGTCCACACACTGAAGACGCAGCCTGGTTGAGGTATTTTTACTTTGTATGAATGAGGGAGATATTCCACCTTTTTACAGCTTTGCCTTGATTGTGCATAAAGATTATTTTTATTTTATCTAAAGTAAAAAAGGACATGTTGCTTGTAAATAAGAAATAAGAAAAACAGCGTCCGCTCCCCTTCCTCCTCCGGCGTCCGACACCCATCTATCCAAACGGCAGCGATGCAGCGTGACGTTTGTGAGGCCGTCCACCCGCCGCCGGTGACACAAGAGTCACAAACTAACGAGCGGTGAGCCGGCGGGGACGAGTGCGGGAGGGTCACATGACAATGGCTACTTAATCTAACACAGATTAAGACGGATTGTGAATCTGATGCTGATTTAACATGAGAGAGGGAAGAGGAGGGGCCGAGATGTCAGATGAAAAGTGGTGTGTGTGTGTGTGTGTGTGTGTGTGTGTGTGTGTCACAGTATGTCCATCTGTGCATGATTAGGTTATGCATGTTTGGTCAAGCTGCTGCAGCAGATGAACCGTAGAGGTCAGGATGTAGAGAGAAGACGACCTGAAAGATCTGACTGCAAACAACACGAGGCAACAACATCAGCTTCCTGACGTTATCTTTAAAAACATCTTCACTATATCTGTATCTTTTTTTTGTTTGTTTGGTGTGAACACACCCTTTAAAGTCGTTGTGGTGATCGTGTTAGGAAATACACGAGATACAAGAACACCTGCTCCAGTCAGCCAATCACGTGGCAGCAGATACAGGTCAGGAGCTTCGGTTAATGTTCACATCAAACATCAGAATCAGGACGAGCTGGTTGTTTCTGCAACTTTCTCTCTGGAGTTTTTAGTCAGAATGGAGCCAAAAAAAATAAAAAAAACCATCCAGTGAAAGTCGGAGGAGAACGAACAGACAAGTGGAAAAAAGAGTCTGTGAAACGGTGACGTTTTCCTCCCTGAATCCTGTGATGAACGAGTCCTTGACTTACAGAAGAACTGCCCCCCCCCCCCATGAAGCAAAGTGTGAGACGGAGACGGATGAAAACTGACACGTCGACAGAGTCACGCATGAAGACGAGGTTTTTTTTTATTTTTTATTTTTTTATTTGCCTCCGTCAGCAAAGTGGGCGATGACTCAGCAGATCAAAAAAAAAAAACCCAGCAGCCTGGATCCACTGAAAACAGTGAAGAAGACGACCGGTGCACAGTGAGAAAATACACTGATTAGTCCAATAATTGATAATTAAATTGTCAGAAAGTCAATCAGCAAGTATTCAAATAATAATTTAATCATTTTCTGTTGTTGGTGTTTCAAGCAACAACAAAAATAAAGAAGCAATACTTCTCTGTTTTTCTGGGAGGAGATGTTTCTCTGCTCTCTGGTATTTTATCGTCTAATGTGGCGCCTGCCGTGACCAACGGCTGAAGCCCATTAAAACGAACTTTAATGTGCAATGACACTGATGGCTGATAGATACCGGCTGTGACAAATCTGACACCCATTCAAGACGGGTCAGCGTCTCTCAGGGAAATGCTGAGAGATATTTCCCACAAGTCATTATGGTCTCAATCACCACATTCACTTCTTCCAGTGAGTGCGCTGGTGGCGGGCTCGAAAACTCATTAAGCCATTAATAAGATATTAAGGTTTATAGAGAGGCATGTGGGTGTTGATTGACAGGAGTCTTTATATACGGGCTCTAGACTTGTGTCGTATTTAAACCATCTAAAATACAAAAAAGGAAAGAAAAAGTATTTTAAATGAGTGTTTTGGGAGGTTAAACTATCTATTATTATTTTAGCTTTTAAATTAATTGACGTAAATTGTTTAAAGCTGCTATAATACATTTTTATATTAACGATAGATCACATGACACATGTTAAACGGTTTATATAAACCACACAAAAAAACGAGCCCACAGGTCGTCTGTGCAGCAGGTTTTTTACGACCCATAGTTACGTTTTGTTGCTAGGCGACATCTAGTGGCCGTAGTAATTATGACAGGAGCGAAAAGGGAAAAGTGTCGGTGACGTGGTATAAAGACCACGTCCAGGAGGAGGTTGGTGGTGGATGGATGAATATGATGCAGGAGAGCGGTGTTCGATTCCCGTGTGAGACTAACTGTTTATATTGTAACCATGACAACCAAGGAGATATATATATATATATTGTAAGTCCAGTGGAAACATGCTCTAAAATCAAAAGTTTTTATTTACTAATAACTTGAGCACTTAAACATTTAATTCCTGGACTCTAACTTGGCAGAAGACCACACTTCAATTACATTTTTCAGAATAACAGGGAGTACTTTACGAAGATGTGATGTAATGCTTTTCATCTCTCTCTCTCTCTGGGCGTAGAATATGGCTCTATTCCCTCTAATTACTTTGGGAATGTCCACTGCTGAGTTCAGGCCTAAACAAAGATCCCTTGGGCTTATGGCCAATTTCACACAGAGTTACCAAACCACAGCACGTAGAAAATTAGCTCTCCGCCTTCTCTGTGTAACTTTATCCTCTCTAATCCTTTTAACTGATGAAGTTTGCACCTCGTATTGTGGCATTAACGATAAAACATGGAGCCAATCATAAAGGAAGATCGGCTTTTACAGAAACCAGCAGCTGCTGTGTGGCTCAAATTGCCGCAACGGTGTGAAAACATTTTCACAATCGCCAAGAAAATCCAACAGAAGATTGTGTTCATGCAGCCGCTGGGAAATTTCAAACAATGCAATAGTTTTCCTGCTTAAATTTGAAAGCTTACTAATTGAACTCACAGCCAAAAATCACAGTCAGTGTCTGCTCCACACCACCACAGACAAAGTAAATGTCCCATCGCCACCACTAAGAGGGGGACTGGTTGCCAGCTGTCCTCTATCAAAGTGCCGTGTGATGGCAGAATGAAAAATCCCACAGCTAAATTGCACCAAATTTGCCACCGAGACAACCGACTCAGAGGAAAGCAGCGCCGGTCCATTAAACACAGCACCGTCTGCCAGCAGCCTGTTCCCAGAGGCCGCTCAACCGCCCCCGTGAAAAACACACCCCGGTCCACCCATTCAAATTACACTCAAACCCTCTGTGTGTGTGTGTGTGTGTGTGTGTGTGTGCACCATCCCACTGTGGCGATAGACAGTGAAGGTGTCAAGAGCTGAGACCACTTACCTCTGGAGCTGGATATTTACACACCTGTCTGCTCTTTTCTGCAGCTACAACAGCTCTAAGAAAAAAAACTAACTGCAAATAAGATCTGTTCTGCTCAGATGCAAAAGTTATTCTTTCAAAACCACAATGGTGCTGCACAAATCTTTAATATCTTGCTCCTTAGCTGCTAAATGCTCCACTATGTTCACCAGCTAATTGTCCTAATTACATAGAAGTAATTTGATAGCGAGTTAGAGGTAAATTTGTTTGTAGCACAAAACTCACGTACGACACGCAGCAACATCAGTCGTCTGTAGCTAGCCTGCGAAACGGCAGCTAGTAGCAGCGCCAAGAATTCACAGCATTAGCACATATTTAGTGAGAAATTACCTGTGTCCGTATCCCAGACATAACATTAGCATTAAAACAGTCACCTAAGCATGAAGAAATGTAACATTACACTAAAGAAAGTAATGACAGCATTATAACATAATTTATCTGACATACTTTTGAATGCTAATGTTACGTTTCGTCATGCTTAGGATACTTTTATCATTCTAACATTATTTTTTAATGCTAACATTACTTTTTAATGCATGAAGAAAAGTAGTAATGTTAGTACAAAAAAAGGTAATGTTAGTGTTAAAAATTATGTTAGCATGAAAAAAGTAGCCTCATCATGAAGAAAACTAACATTAGCATTAAGAAAAGTAATCTCAATTTTAAAAAAAAAAAAGTGATGTTAGCAAAACAAAAAATGTAAAATAAAATAAAAACCTAATGTTAGCATTAAAAAAACAAAGTTAGCATTCGTTACGAAAAGCTAAAACTTCACTCATAAGGAACCATGAAACTACCATGCAGCTAATTCTGCTCTGAGATTCTCTTCTCGAGATGTTGGAGATTTGTGCAGTTTAAAATCACAAAGACGACTCATCCTGTTGATCTAATAAGTTCTTGCACATCTCACAGTGACGTCACTGAGACCTGTTTATATGTGAGCTTCGGTTAATGTGCGACAGCCACGTTTAATTCATGAAAATCAAACCTACTATAAATTCCTTGGAACATATTGTAATCATATTTGCACGGGCAAATTTAAGAGCAAGGAGCCAGTGCATCATGTCTTTGTTACACCTCACAGTTTGATGCACCGGGATGAAATCTGATTCGATTCTTCAGCGGTTAGAGGAGCTACATGAGTCGTGCTGCGCTAACAAGATCCCCTGACGAGATTTCTCTGCTTTTGATAATCACAACAAACAGCACCACAGCATTCACTCACATCTGGAGGAACACGGCCACCGTGTCCAATGAATCAGATGACGTCTGCCGTGCACACAGGCACTGATGAGTACAGTTTCTCCAGGTTTCATGAACCCCCCGCCCCCCAAGAGTCAAGTACTGTACTGTGCTCTCTTGTTGCGTACTTCAATTCTTATTCAAATTAAGTGGAAGATCGACAATGAAAATTCAAGACATGCTACAGCAGCTCCGGCTAAACACCACCTAGAAAAGAAAAATAGCAGAATATCACCAGTTCCAAATGGTATTTAATGTGTTTTCTGTGTGAAGCATTACCTCCTGCAATGATTGATTTTCACAGCTTCCTCCCATCAGCACACGCTGCTCAGAAATGCACTGAACCCCGCAGCACATCACAACCACCCAACATGACCGTTAAACATGTGTTGCACACAACACAACACATTTCATCACCGGAGCACTCACGCTGATCCTGATGAATAAATCCCCCACACACACACACACACACACACACAAACACACACACCGCTCATCACATTCACGACTACCGTGCAGAAAATGACACATCTGAGAGCTGGAAGCCACCTGCAGATCCTCCACCTAATGTGTCTTCCTGCCGCCACAGTCCAACAGGCGGGCGTCCATGTTGCCATCATCTCATTTACCTGTGTTTTCATGACAGTGCAGTTGAGAGGGAGGAGATTGGGAAGAGGAAACAGCTCTGGGAGTGAAATCAGATGTTTACCTCGCGGGGAGAAGGAGCCACCTAAACACAGCCACCCAACAGATCCACCGAGCGGAGGCTCAGGGGCCGTTGCAGATCCTGGTCCCACAGAGACTCCCCAGCCCAGGCATCCTTCCACCCCATCCCTGCTCTCTGCTCCTTCCTCTGCCGTCTGCGGTCAGCCCATCCACACCGGCTCGACCCCCCTCCCCTCCGACTGGGAAGGGAGCCTCTCTTTTTAAATCCTCACTGTGAAATAAGAGAAGGTATCGATTCTCTCTCTCTCTCTCCTCCTCTTCCTCTCTTCTTCCCCCATCCACCGCTCTCTCTTCTCTTCTGTTTTTCCTCGCCCCCCACCCCCCC
>NW_019522664.1:148776-153599 GCF_002814215.2 Seriola lalandi dorsalis | reverse complement strand
ACCCCACCCCCTCCTCGCTGTCTCCACCTCCCCGGGACCAAGGAAGCTCTGTTACCATGGAGACGCATGAGGCTGACGTCTGATTGGTGGGGTTTGTTGTGATGCAGCGAGTCGGCGGTGCAGCCCACCAGATTGATTGCCTTTTCATTTCAGTGTACATCACTCTCCAACACTGATCCAGAGTCAGCTCCTCCACTTGTTTTATTATTATTTATGATTTATGACTTTCATTTATTTTACTTTATTTGATTAGAATTTTACTTTTACTGTTAATGCATTTATTTCTTTTTATCATTATTTATTTGCATGCAACAAATGGGCCGCGAAGTAAAAGCCAGATTAATTTCACAGACGATATAAATCATATAAAACAGACACAAACACCAAATCCTCACGTTTGAGGAGCTGGAACCAGCGAGAGTCTCATTGTCATCAAACATCTAGAGGAAGGAACCTTCCTTAACTTATCGAACTGTGCAACAAATGGTTTTAAAACTGAGATTATTCAACTACAACTGAAACTAATAGTTATTGTCAGAGTTGATTTAGCTGCTGATTGTTTTCTCGATTGATCTCTTGGTTTATATCAAACACCGGGGAAAAATAAAGAGAAGTTTTGGCATTTCTGCTTTGAAAAATTACTTAAATGATTAATTAACTGCATCAATAGCTGGCGATTGGCCGAATTTTCTGTCAATCAATTAATCGGTTGCTCCACTTTTCTTCACCACTTGTCTTTTTTTTGTAAAAGCAGTCATCAAGAATTGTTATAAATATAAGATTTTACTGATTAAAGTGTCCAAGAAGTTCAGACTCACATTCTGCAAGTTCAACATTCAAACCATCTGTAACATAATTATTAATTAACGCCTTAATTAAAATGTGATGCTGCGGACGTGTAGTGAAGCCGCTCCCGGAGGCAGAACACCCGCTCTGATGATTATTCATACAGCTGCCGTCCTGTTTTTCCTGCTGTGTGTTTTTCCTGTATTGTCCACAGAATTTGAATGAGCCAGCTGAGTGGCGTGGACACAGGTCTTTCCTTTTGACTAACAAATCGGCGAATGAGGAAAACTGTACGCCGTACAAAATGCTATTATTCCAGACTGTAGTTGTGACGACGCTCTCAAATCTGTTAAACTCAATATCCATCAATCTTTACTTCTGTTTTGAAGGTATTTCCAGAATTGTTAAAAACTCTTTTAACCATCTGAATGTAGTAAATATTCTGTCTGTTTCACAATAAAAGATTTTTAACTCATTTAAAAGTAGAGGCCTCTTTCCTCAGATTCAAACTGTACGGCTTTATCTTCCAGAATATAAAGATGTTACATTTTACTATTTTATATTTTTGTGAGAAATATTTTCATGCAAAATAATGTGTTGACGTTTTGCTTGTGTTTTACAAAAAGAGCAAAGAAGATATGTCATTTCTGACTTCCTGCAGCTGCAGCTTGCAACATGAAACATTTCCTTTATCATAAATTTTGACCAATTTAACTAATTAAAAGAAATGACAACATACTTTAGCTTTAGCATGGAGGTGGACTGTAGGATTTGCAATTTTAGAAATGATGTTTACATATTACAAAATTGTTTTCCAAATTACATTGTGATGAAAAAGGTAATAATTGGCTCAGAAATTAGTTGTATATAAAACATAACTTTGTGGTCATGTTTTTTTTGTTAGTAACCGTTAGAAGTGTTGGTAAGTTCTGGTCAGAGCTAGGCTAGCTGTTTCCCCCTGTTTCCAGTCTTTACGCTAAGCTAAGCTAAGCTAAGCTAAGCTAAGCTAACTGTCTCCTGTTGAACTACTCCTTTTAAGGATTGTGGAAATACCCTCAGAGCAGATTTCATCTCAGATCTCAGTGTGTTTTCTCTCTCGGTCGTTCGTACCGACGTGTCGCTCTGTGACTCAAACGTGGTGGTGACACATGAGAGGCGCAAGCCAGAGCTGCTTCTGTGGATGAGACCTGATGTGCACTGAGCGAGCGCTGCAAGCGTAGGACAAACTCTATGACTCACACGTCTACGCTTTATAAACGTCTCTTTAATTACATCCAGCCGACGCGTCTCTGTGGGTTTGAGGTTTAAAAATATCCCACCTGCAGCCAGACGTGTTCTGTAGGGGATTGTGAAGCCGCCCACTTCTCTTTAAGGACATTTCAAAACGGCACGAGAATTGAGAGTCGGCGAGGCCTTTTGGCTCCGAGGATGAACCTGACGACGTTTACTACAAGAGAGCACAAAAGGCAAACTACACCTAGATTAAATTTACTGCCGTACCGACGAGCGGGGGGGGGGGGGGGGGGGGGGGTGCTCAGAATGAGAATGAGCCCTGTGGTTCATCGCTCTCCTCGCTCTCAGCCTCTGGTTTTATCTGCCAGCTACAGGGGTGTACATCCTCTGAATGAAATGACTTGTTGATAGGTACTCCGCCCAACACACACACACACACACACACACACACACACACACTTTATCTGAGCATCAGCAGAGCACACGCTAACAGAATCAACCCCTTCTTTCTCTAAACACCACGGCCCCTGCTACACGTGAACATCTGCTGCTGCTGTTGTGGCTGTTAATTTGTGATCTTGTCAAACACGTCTTTCCTCACCAGACGCTCCTGTTACTCATCCTGCACATATCAGACCAATCAGACTCTCAGGTTACTGTCACCTCACTGACGGTATTTGTCAGGACGTCGCGCCGGCGGGGCTGCAGGATGTGTCTGACTAAATACCGGGTGGATTGTTGTATTTATATTTCACCTCAGCTGAAAGTTCACGCGTCACCAGATAGTGAGGTCACTGCAGCGGTGGAAAGTCACAGAGACGCAGGTGCAGGTACTTTACTTAAATATTTCCATTTAATCCCTTTTTTCTTTTTACCAGTGGTGGAAGAAGTAGTCATGTGTTCAAATTCCAACTTCAGCAAAAGTACTAGAATAAGTATTATGAGCAAAATATGCTTAAAATATCCAAGTAAAAGAACTAATTCTGCAGTAAAATACGACTCATTTATAAGACACATTGTTAAAGATTAAACTTATGGCTTCCAACTTCTCTAACTTCACAGAAGAATCAGCGTCTCGTGGCTCCTCGTCTTGTTTAAGACGTCTGAGTTGTCATCAGCTCCGACAAAGAGACTTTTCCTCTCTGAACTTTCAGTGACTGTTTGAGGCACAATGACTTTAAATCATAGAATATTTCACCAAAAGAAAAAAAAGCCTTAGAGAAAAGAGAAAATGAACAGATTTGTGGACGAGAACTTTGTTTTTTCTTCTTTCCTACATCATTTATCTTTCAAATTTAAATCATCACACTGGAATAATTTGCCTAATTCACTCAGATCCGTCAGGTACTCGGTACTGATGGTGTCGTTTCATTTGGTCTGACAGTGTTCATTTATTTCCTGTTACTTTTTTTCTTTTTAAGTACTTTTAGTGGCTGGACGTCTGGATCTCAACTTCATCGGAGAAACGAGCTGAGCAAACGTTAGCGGCGGCGGCGGCTCAGCTCGCAGCCCCTCCCTGACGTCCTGTCTCCACCAAACAGTGTCACAGAAACACTGATTTCTAAAGGTGTTTTACCAGTTTTCATCAGAGAGTCTGTTTGTTGTGGACAGGAGGAAACATCTGTGGATAATTCAGCTGCTGGTAAAAACCTCCTGAACCACCGACACTGAAGGAATACAAACGGCAACGGCCGTGACGACAACAACTCCCATGATCCCACGCTTCTTCACGACGTCATTAAAACTCCATCTTTTGTTACTGCTTCAATTGAGAAACCCCCGAGCGCCAGAAAATACATACTGTCCGTTAAATGATCATATTATCACTATTATTTATTGGTTTGTTGCTTCAGCGTTAATGACGAGTGAAAGCGAGATGGTTCTTCTCAAAACATTTAAAATTTTTTAGAAAGAAATGAATCGTCTCACAATCTTTCAGATTTAGCTGGTGACCCATTAGAGGGGCCCGATCCTCAGGTTGGGAACCACTGGACAAAACTAAACCTGGAGCAGCTACAACAGTAAGATGCTGCTGAAGCATCGACGCATCAGGATCTAATAAAGCTTCAGAACAAGTACTTTTACTTTTGGTAATTTAGGTATATTTTGCTGATAATATTACGTAGGATTTTTCACGCAGGACTTGTACTTGTACCTTTTTGCACTGCGATGTTGGTGAAGGATCTGAATACTTCATCCACCACTCTTCAGCTGACAGGAAATGGTTTTAAAACGGCTTTTCAGCACCACAGATACGAGTTGTTGTCACTGACCTGCAGTCCATCTCCAGCGGTGGCTTCCTCCCTCCTTCCTGTGAATGACAAACAGCTGTGATGAGATTCAGTGAGCAGCTGATGTCCCGCTAATGAAACATGAATTCAGAGCACGAGAGCTCACACAGCGCTCCGTGAGAGAGTCACACTCATATCCCAGAAATACCACAGAGTAAGGAGCAGAAGTCATGTTTCGAAACACTTTCCTTCCTCAATCCAGCGTGAGAAGAACAAAAGGTCTGGCAGAGAATAGAATAAAATACAGAACAAAATATCAGGAAAGCGACACGTCATTCAAACTCTGTTTTCTGTGTATGGCACCAGGCGGAAGTCTCCTTTCCTGAATGGATGCCAGACATGTTCATCCACAGTCAGTGTGGTCATCTGACACTGTCACAACATGACAACATAAAAAAGAGACGTGGGCAGCAAATGAGAGTGAACGCGGCCCTGACGTGATGGCTGGGTGATGAGAGAGGACGGGCTATTTTTAGCTCAGGGCGGCGGAGGAGGGGAGGCGGGAGGTGGAGG
>NW_019522664.1:144865-148756 GCF_002814215.2 Seriola lalandi dorsalis | reverse complement strand
GGGGGGGTGCAGAGAGCAGTGTGACGGTGGTGGGGGCTGCTAGCAGGGGTAAGTTGTGATGCCTCTCAAATTGCTCTGCTTTTCCTGCGTTCTGGTAAATGACGGCGATGCATCAGTGTCTGAGGAGGGAGGGGAACGCAGCTAATCACTGCTCACGCTGTTCATCTGGGTCTGCGGTTACTTTGTGGAGCCACTGAGGCGTTCAGTGCACTTAGAAACGACCGCTGGAGGAAGGAGTAAACACTGACTTCATTTGCTAATTTGAGGCCTGATATAAAAACAGAGCTAACTTTTGAAGTTTAGACTCTTTTAAAGTTCCCATATAATATAAAGGTCTGTGTCCATGTGTAGTGTGATTATAGATCAGCTCTAGCTTCTATATTAATACTGTGAAAGTATCAAAGCCTCAGTCCACAGAGAAATGCACACAGCCTGTATTCAGAAACTGAGCCTTAAAACCAGCCGTCAGGACTTCTGGAACTTTGTGATGTCACAACAAAGCAGTCACCAAGCCCCGCCCACCTGGACCCACCATCCAAACCTTTATAGTATTTGGTTTCTCTGAGGTTTACCTGAAATCTGCTATATTTTTTATTGGATCACTCAGAAAACAGTCAGCCAATCAGAAGAGAGGCTCAGAGCCTCCTCTCCTCTGATTGGCTCACCGACCTGTTGTTACTAGAGCTGCAGAGAGAAGCCTGAGAGAGGAGATGTAAAACTACACTGAGATGGTTTACAATGGGTTCCCAGATTTCTTTGGTTCCTTGAAGGCAGCACAACAAGCTGTAAACACATTACACATCTATAACTTTCATGACACTGATATTGAACATATTATAAACATTTGTGTGTATATGTGCATATTTTCTTTCTTTAGCTCTTTTATGTACTTTGTTCTATTTTATTTGTTTTATTCTATTCTAATAAATATTTGAGTATTTGTTCAGACACTTTTGTTGTGTGTAGTGAGGAGGGGGCAACAAGTGCATTTCACTGTGCAGCCCTGTTTAGTGTAATGAGAATAAAGCTGAACGCATCACAGTGTGTATATACAGTACAACCTTTATCTAATCAGGAAATCTCATTGAGGTCGAGATCTCTTTCGCAAGAGAGAGACAGAAAAACAAACACAACCAGACGAAAACAAAAGCACAAACAGCATCAGAGACGATCACAGACGTCACTAAATGGATCTGAAGTTTAAAATCCCAGAGGGACGAGACATTCAACTTTTAAAATCTCCTGTAATTCGTTTCATTTATGGGGTGTAAGAGTGGAGGCTCAGTGTTTATCTGACAGATCTGCTCTGGTGAGCTGCTGTGGTTTTCAATGTGAGAGGAGAAGTGACGGACTGAGGCGACCTGCGCAGGAGACATTTATAAATAAAAATGTTAGCTAGAATATTTATCTCTCGTTATCAAACTCAAAGCTCAATAAGTCATTTTGAGGTCGAGCAGCATGACAATAAAGGACATCTCCGTACGCAGACCTGACGGTCGACTGTAAACTGCATCTGTTTTTGCTTCACTCACATTTTCATCTTTCATTTCTGAGCCAGCTGCTGTTTGGACAAAGTCCCAGATATTATTATAAGACTGGACAATTTCAGCTTCGGTCCCACTGAGTGTGCGGCTGTGAACTGGAATTATGGGTCCGTGGGAATAAAACACATTTTGTACAAGCCTGACTTTGTGCAGAGACGTCTGAAGATCATAAAAAAGGCAGATTTTAATCTTCTAATTGATTCAGACTGAGGAGCCAAATGCAAACGAAAGCTGTGTCGTGGAATAAAAACATAAAGTCAGAGTCGTGTCGCCCGTCGTTCGACAAATAACCAGCTCGGAAACTAATTCATTTTTTGCAAAAATGACAAAAATACACAGAGCTGAGCTTTTGTTTTTAATCAGACTTTCATGTCAGCGAATCAGTTACTTCATCTCTGGACTACTGGTTGCTTTTTAGGCATCAGAGGAAATAAGGGGCCCAACAACAAATCTTTAGCCCCGAGCCCCCGGAGGAGGTTCATCCTGCCACGACTCTCTGTCAGACAGTGACGAAGCCTGTTTCCCAATATGTGCAACTTTTCCTTTTAGATAACAAACATAAGTTGCAGCCTCAGCACCAACTGGTTCCTCATCCACCACAAACACAGTGAGGCGTCTCTCAACAGCTCACAATTCACAACTCATTCGTCGCCTCGTCGCCGCGTGCAGACGGAGGCGAGGGAGGAAATACAGAGGTGTGGAGGGAAATCAGGATGTAGAGACGACGGCTCAAGGTTTTAAATCTGAGATATTTTATATAATATCACGGCTCCCAGTGATCCCCGCTTTACACGACTGCTTCACTGTTTCCCCAGAAACCAGAGAGCTGAAAACCAGAGCTGGAACGATTAGTTAATTAATGTAAATAATTAGTTCATTTCATTGCAGGACTTCTCTCATGGAATAACACGACTTTGCCCGAGGCTTTTTTATGTGCGTTGATTAAAAATCAAAACACAAGTTGAGAAAATACAACTTTACAACAAATGAGCTCGATAATAAAATAAAACAATTCGAGTATTTGTCTTTACAGGATGGATTTCTAACTTCTAACCCCACTGATAAACACACAGCGACAAAAAGGTGAGTCAGTGAAAGTGGGGGGAGGACAGAAAGGGGGGGGGGGTCCGACAGCAGAGGGAGATGTTTGAGGGTCCAGAGATAAAACAGGGGAAGTTCCTCTCCAGGACCCAACACCATCACGGACCGGCCCGGCTCCAGGCCTCCGAGGCCGGTGTGGTGTGGGTGACACGGAGCGCGCTGTGGCGAGGAGCCAGACTGCAGCAACACCCACTTTCATTTGTCACAGAGATTAAGCATCTGCGAAGGCTAGAGATCCATCTTTTGATTACTCACATTCATAACGTCCGACTGGAAGAGAGGGAACACGAATCGCCCACACACACACACACACACACACACACACACACACACACACACACACACACACAGAGTCAGCATTTCAGCCATGCTAGCGGCGCGCATGTCTGCAGTGATGCTAATGTCGGTCTGCCCATCACTGAAATATCTCAACAGCTATTGGATGGATTGCCATGAAATTTGGCAAAGATATTCCTTCTCCCCAGAGGATGAACCCTAATAATGTTAGTGATTCCCCAGTACCACCAACACATCAAGGTTTACACTCAACCTGTGGATTCTACTGGCTTTTAGCAAAATATCTTGACAACTTTAGGATGGATTTTCGTGTGATATGTTACAGCTGTTCACGTTCCCCAGAGGATGAATCCCAATTACTTTTATTTTTTTCAGTAGTTTTCATCTTGTGCCTTTAGCAGATCAAAGTTTTTGATTAAATATGAAAACAGTGGAAAGATTGTGGAGCAGTGTAGAACTAAATCTGATCCCTCATGCACGTGTAATCGCATGATCAGCGCTCAGCCAATCACACAAATGCTGATCCCAGTTTCAACTCAACCTTTATTTCAAAATAAGAGTTCACTCTTATTCAAGATCAACAAACCTCAAGCTGCGTTCAAAGAACCAAATGAGAATGAACAGGATTATTTTAGCCTGATCAGCGAGGGACAAAGTATGTTGACAATCAGTCAAGTCTCTGAGGAAACAGACGATACTTTTAAATAACAGAGACGCTGTAAGTATCGAGTAAGCGAGGAGCTCTGCTTCACCCACACCCCTGAATATGTGCGTGCATCTGAATATTTGATGAGCAACCGACGGCTCGCTGCATCCGAACAAAGCCTGGGGATTGTTAATTAGAGTAAGTGCACAAATGGAGCGCCGCAAACGTGGCCAAATGTGACAGCTTTGGTTTCTCAGAACAACCCCACCCCCGAACCCCACCTTGGTCTCACATGACCCCCCC
>NW_019522664.1:140916-143416 GCF_002814215.2 Seriola lalandi dorsalis | reverse complement strand
GCCATGAATTTTATTTTTATCATGTTCCCCAGAGGATGATCCCCTCATGTTTCCTCCAGCGGCACCAGAGCGTTTTTGGAGTGAAATATTTCCTGAACTATTTGTTGCATCGTTGTAAAACTTGTTTCTAACGTTCACGCTCCCCTGAGGACGAACTGTAACACCTTTCCCATCTAGCGCCGCCATCAGGTCTTTGGTTTAACCTGCAAAACTAATGACAACCCCCCCATCAGCTTTATGCCCTCACAGACATGTCAACAAACAGTTGGCAGACTGGAATATCAACACTAATGCGATGTCCCCACTGCACAGAAACCATGTGGTGATACTGATAGTTTAACGCGCCGAGGTGACGGCCAGGCTCATAAACGCTTCCCAGGTTTTAAGTGCGCTTCCTAGAAAGTTTTGGCTCCACTGCAGCATCGCCGTCTAAATAAAGTTAAAGGCTAAGAGAGGATCAGCTTCTTTAGTGTTTTCACCTTCACCGGCTAAGAATAGCTGCGGCTCTGGAGGTGTCAGTTTTGCTGTACAGAGCATTTGTGGCAAGGAAAGGTGGAGGGTTTATACAGTGTATAAGTAAGTAAACATGTACATTTAATGTATATAGCGCTTCATAGAAAAGGGGCCAAAAATATGTGATAATTTCAGGAAAATGTCAATAAACGCACCAAGAAAAGCAACGAGGAATAAGGCTGCAGGTTAGCATAGATGAATGTAAACAATGCACAAGTTAAATATTTAGAAAATTATGTTTTAAGAAGAAGGAAATAAACTCAACATGGTTTTTTTTGTAGGTTTAAATGAGTTTTGGTGAGAAACATGTTTATAAAAGAAAAAGAAAAAACCTTCACAGGGGACCTTTAATTATTTGTGTTTCTACTGTCACTCAGCTCATATTCCTCCATAATGTTGTGTTTAATTCACTGTACATGACGGACAATGCACAGAGGGCTGGAGGTCTGATTGTGGAACTCATTAAGGTCCCAACAACAAAAACAATCACCAATAAATCAATCGATCCATGCGCAAAGGAATAATAATGCATCACACTGACATAAATACTGGGTTGTTTGTGCAGGATTGAAGTAATTCAACTATAATAACGTCTGTGTTTCTGTTAATGACAGAAAAGGTAACAGAGCAGCCTTTTTCTCGCATTGTGCCAATTAGTGTAATGAGAGATCTGGGCGTTAATTAGCGGTGACACCGTGTTAGCAGGTCGGGGCCGTGAGCAGCCATCACCGGGGACTCACCTGCAGCTGTGTCCGCAGTCCCGGTTCTTCAGCTGGATCCCCGCGGTGAAGACAGGAAGCCTCGGAGCAACATCGCTGTCAGTGAGAGGTGTATTTTCACAGCGTTGGTGGAGGAGGAGGAGGAGGAAGAGGAGGAGGAGGAGGTGGAGGAAGAGGTGCTGGTGGTGCTGGTGGTGGAGCGCTGTCCGTCCTCTTGTCTCCCCACACGCAGCGTTCATTCCCCGGTGTGTTTCCGCCTGTCGGTGCCGCTGCTGCGGACGGATGTCACCGCTGCACCTCCATCAGTCCGACACACACATACACGCGGACGTCCTGCTTCAGCTTCGGTGTGTGTGTGTGTGTGTGTGTGTGTGTGTGTTGCCGGTGGTGATGTACCCAGGTTAGCAGTTACATCAGAAGGCAAGGGGACATCCTTCTGCGGGGGCAACGCGGGGGAAAGGCGCCCCCCAGCGGTGCACCGCCTCCTGCAGGGGTCTGAGAGATGGTTTTAATCAGGAGGTGGAGGAGGGACTCGCTTTTATTTAGTGACAACACCACAGTCAAAGTCAAAGTCCTGCACAGAGACCGGGAGGTTTACTGACCCGGAACCAGAACTTTGTACCAGAAGACTGTCTCTCCTGTTTAAAGTCAATCACATGATCACAAAGACACACAACACCAACAGAGACACAAAAAAAAAGACTGAAAACAAACAAACAACAAGATGTAACACAACCAGAGAGAGATGCAAATTGACTACAGACACAAAACAACCACAAAGTGAAGCAAAAGCAGAAATTTAAAACAACTGTAAATAAATGCAAAATGGATAAAAAAAAGAGACTTTAAACAACCAGATGCAAACTGAGTCAAAAAAGGACATAAAACAAAAACAGAAAGATGAAACCAGAGAGACACAAAACAACCACAATGAGAATCAAAATGGATTAAAAGAGACTTAAAACAAACAGCAACATCAGTGAATATTTAGTTTATCCTGATACAAAAGTTTCTCCAGGAAACTGATGTAAATGATTCATGTGTGAACAGTCAGATCAGATCAGCTTCACAGACTGTTGTACAACTCCCAGTAAAAAGGTCGATGGAAAATGAAATGGATCTTATTGTTTTATATCATTCTGACAGGATGTCGTCCAGTTACAACAGCAGGTGGTAAAACAACAGATTGTGCAGGAACGTATTAAATGTAGTAACATTAAAAAGTAAAACAGGAATCACATAAATCATCCAGAGGAAACAATTTTATC
>NW_019522664.1:137682-140515 GCF_002814215.2 Seriola lalandi dorsalis | reverse complement strand
GTGTGTGTGTGTGTGTGTGTGTGTGTGTGTGTGTGTGTGCTGAAAAACTGTGCTGGTTTGGATTTTACAAGTGGCTCTAGTCTGGAGGGTTCGGTCCTGTAGCAAATTTAAAATATGCAGCAAAAAGTGACGAGCAGTGAGGGAAAGTAATCGAAGAAAAAAAGGCGATTAGATTCAAGTAAACAAATATTTTCCTTCAAGTTCGATGATTTGGCTGAAAACGAAAAGTAAAAACCTACAAATAAGAGAAAAAATAAAAAGAAATGCAACGAAATTACAATCTCTGAAGTATAAAAACATTAAATAAATAAACTTTATGCCAAATTTCCAACAACACAAGAACAGAAAATGGCAGTGATATTCCCCAAATGGATGAATGTCTCTGCTGGAAAGTCTTTTTAAACACAGCTGATTTAAAAATCTACACCTGAATATGGCGAGTAAAACATATCATATTAATATTTCTGAGTGACTAAAAAAGTAAACGACTTTACAAATCTGTGTGTTACTAAAAATATACTCCAAAAATTGCAATATCTTTCCGACATATAAAAAATATCCCCGAGTAATAATGAATACGTATAAAAACCGGTGGCGAGGAGAGTCGCTGTACAGATGGGTTTATGGCACAGAGAGAGAGACTGAAGGACAATCAGTGCTGTGTATAAAAACCAAGACACTAAGTCGTAGCATCTACACTGTAATGTAAAAAGACAGACATTGCTATATGTTGGCAGAGGAGCGGAGGACGTGGAATCTCTTCAGAGTCATGCGGATGGATCCCAGCTCACGATTCAGTCTCTCCAGACGATTCTCTAAGGCCACCTGAGGACAGGAAGTGAGGCAGGGATTTTATTCACCTTCGTAATCGATTAACAGTCGAACTCAGTCATCGATCAAAACATGTCAAACACACTCCAGGTTCCAGCTTCTCGGAAAACGCGGGGTGTGAATGAATTTCTCTCTCTCTCTCCTGAGAGTCGGGCTCATAAAGACGTGTTAAGACGACGGTTCTGGTTTGCGGAGCATAAAAACAAGCAGCTCGTTCTCGGCCACGGCGACTGAACACGACTCCCCTGAGCTGTCGGGTTCCTCCAGGAGCCGGTTTCTCAAAGACGGATTTGACTGTGTCTTAGACACATGACAAACAGTCTGGACTCATCTGGTGCACAAAGCAGTTTAGTTCTTGACTATGTGAAGCCGGACTGTGGTACAATGAATTCTGGGTAAATTAAGACTTTTTTAAAAATGGCCGACGGAGGAACAGCTTCCCGTCACAGAAGGTGTTTGTCTTTTGGAAGAATTGGAAGAAGAAAGGAAATTTTACTCGGGGAAATTCAGCAAAAAGTGAAACAACGTTTTCCAGTTTTTTTTGTTGTTGTTGGGTGCTACTGCTCAGCACGGGGGGGGGCATTGGTTGTTACCATGGTAACACTGGTCCTAGGCCTGAGTTAGCCTGGGGGGGCAGTCTGATTTACGTTAGATTAATCTGTGGGCGACATTAAGACTGAAACTGAGCTGCTGCTCTGTGTAACCCTTGTGTAATAAGAGCATAAAAATAAAAACATCATTAACATATATTAACACATTTTTTTTGCTCTTATGTTGTTATTACCGTCATTATTGCTGTTAATTTTATTATATATATTTTGAATCTATCAATTTCTCGTTACTTTTACGCACTCGCGTTATTTTCTTATAATGTTGTGATATTTTAACATTCTCAGGTGGAGGCTTTATGTTTGCTTATAGCCTGTATGCTATTTGTTTTCTTTGTCATTCTCTATGTATTTTAAATTGTGCAAAATAAACTAAACTAAACTAATATATAAACTTTATGCTTGTGGAAAAAAAAAAGTTGAAATTTGACCGTCACAGACGTCGAATCTGAAATGCTTCCGTGTCTAAAAATAAACTTGACGGTTTATAGAAAGTTTCATGCTTAAGTCATTAAATGCACAATAATAACAGTGTCCAGATGGAGACACTTACTATCCTCTGTAACTATGGAAACCAAGGTCTCATATATGAGAGAACTGCCCAAATCTACTTCTACTGAAGTTCGAGCGAAGTAGAGCAAAGAACAGGACACATGTAATATTAATCAGGTCAGAACATGTGACACTTCAGCGACCAATAGCGTCTTCACACATATAGTTCAGCCTTATTTGGGGAAGGTACAGAAGTGTTGTGACCATGAGATGCTTAGGGAATGACGTGTGTATAATTACACCTGTTCAGGTGTACGAGGTTTCGTGTCAGAGCGACTGACATCACGAGCCACGCTGCTGGCATCGCTAGAAATCAACTATTATAAAAACTATTAATTAATTATCAAAATTACTGCAGATACATTTTTAAAATAAAATCTCCAAATCAAGTAATCGTTCTGGCCGTGTAACGGGAGGAAATTTAATTAAACACTACTGTATTTAAAAAGAAAAAATTTACTTAATTGATGATCGTTTCCTCTATAAAATGTCAGGAAATAATAAAAAATGCTCGTCATAATTTCCCAGAATTCAAGGCGACGTCTTCACTTTGCTTTAAAACAAGGGCGAGCAGCAAACCGTCACGTTAGAAGCTGGAACAAGAGGAAGGTTGATGGTTTTTTCTGGGAAGATGATTTGAATAATTTATCATCAAACCATTAAGTTCTGATTCAAAACCAAACAACGTGATGAAAGTTACATCAACATGATCAATATCTGAACGCTCACCTCATCTAACCTGGTCTGCAGACTCACTCTGCTGCCAGCTCCAGGCATCCGGCTCAGAGCTGCCTCAATCTGACACACACACACACACACACACACACACACACACACACACA
>NW_019522664.1:135830-137484 GCF_002814215.2 Seriola lalandi dorsalis | reverse complement strand
TGTGTGTGAGTGTGTGTGTGTTCCTATAGGGCCAGGACAGAGTGAGGGGGAGGGGCAGAAAGGAGGTTGTGGATTTGAACTTTCTAAAAATAGACGTCATTTAGCAGCAGAATAAAAACACTCAGGTCCAGTTTACATAAGAGATCAGGTGGATTAGAGTCGTTCTGTCGAGGCCTGTGTGTCACAGACAAAGTGTGCCACTACACACAGCCCCTGTAGTACATTTCCTCTGCTGTGTTGATAAATAAATAAATAAATAAATAAAACTGGGTCCTGGTTCACCTGCAGCTTCTCCTGCGTCAGCTCGTCAAACAGTTTCTCAGCCTCGGCCAGAGAGTGGAGTTTGTCCAGGAAGAGCGGGGCCGAGTCCTCAAAGCAGTCGTGCAGCTCAGATCCACTACAGGCTCCCTGCTCCTCCCAGCCCAGCTGGGAGGTTCCATCAAGAGGCTTCACGCTGCCGGAGGAGTCCGGCTGATGAAGGTCTGAGGAAGAGGAAGACATGATCCCATTTATTCCTTCTGAAGAGACGACGTTTACACTCACTGGCTACAGCTTTTTCTTCAATACACAACGGATATATAAGAATAATTTGGCTGTTTAATGCTAAAACAAGGTTTTTAAATCCTCAGTAAATATCAGGATCGACTCTAAAGAAGCAGAAAATCGCTTAAAAGTTCTTCTAATACATGTGCTCTACTGTTTTTTAAGTCTGTATATTAAACCATATGAAGCATAACAGAAAACGTTCTCACAGTATTAAGAATTACTCACACTGCTCTGGTGTTAACTTTAATATTAAAACCACAAACAAAATCAGGTCAAACCTCAGAGACAAAGATCTGAGCTCAAACCCACTTTAAAACCAGGGACAAACTCTGAGCCGGGGCGTCTTCACTTTAACTTAGATGTTTGTTTTTCTTTAAATATCTATTAGACGTTTTACCGTCTTCTCTGTCTGCTGACGTGAACTGGAGCCTCTTCCTGGGGCTGCTGCTGTGGAATGAGTGACGTCTCTGGTCAACCTGTTCGTCAAACCTGCAGACGACACACAAAGCGATTTTACATTCACTCTAACAGCTGTAACGTAGCAGATCCAGTGTCAGCCTCATCACCGAACCGCTGAATACTTCCTCTCTTTGTCTTTGAGGCTTGCTGGACTGAGATCTTGAATTTTTAACGAGCCGTGAGTTCCTGCGAGACCCACTCTGCTTTATCTCGTCTGCGGTTATTATTGGTACTTTTTTTAGGCCTGAGCCTCTTTAAAAGCAACAGCTGTGGAGGAGAAGCTCAGACGTGACGGTCGTGATCGGTGTCAGACCGTCACTGTGACTCACCCTGAAGGTTGTTGTCATTAAGAAGACACCACACCTCAACTTGGGACTTTAAATTCCTGCAGCAGCACCTGTGAAGGCGCCAACGAGATGATGTGCGTTTCTCACCTCTTGACCAGGTGCTCCTCTCTTGGCATCGAGTGACCGAAAGCGGTGGAGTAGTTCTCCGTGGGGCAGCGTTTAGGGCTGGACTTGGCAGAGAGAGGCATGAGTAAAGTCTCTCTCTTTGCTGCATGGAAGAGAGAACAGCTCAGCTTTAATTAAAACCTTAATACAGCAACACAGCGTTAATTAGAAACTGCTTTCTCCAGAGGGTTTTTAGC
>NW_019522664.1:93586-135170 GCF_002814215.2 Seriola lalandi dorsalis | reverse complement strand
GTGTGTGGAAGGACTGGGAGAACGTACTGGGTGTAGTTGTGGGTATGTTTCGATGTGCTGGAGGAGGCAGTGAGGAGGATCTGTGGCCCTCTGGAGACAGACTCCTCTGGGCCCTCAGCAGAGCTGCAGCTCTTTCTGCTCCACTGTGACTTCTCGCTCCGGCTGCTGCTCCTCCTCTTTCTCCTCCTCCTCTTTCTCCTCCTCCTCTTTCTCCTCGCTCGGCTCCGACCGTCGCTCCTCCAGGTTTAACCGCCTCTCTTTCTGCCTGGAGCCCGACTCGCTCCTGAATCACCTCTTTGTGCCTCCGCTCCACAAAACCCACGGTGGTCCTCTGATTGCCGACCCCTGCGGAGACAAACATACCGATTCAAAACACCGACTTGTTCTGTGTGTGCGGCTTGTTTCATCCGCCTGTAATGAATCAACAAACAGAACAGTTAACTAATCTGTAACTGGCCAGTCTCTGTTTAAAGGAAACTGCGTCCGCGTTGATACTAACGAACATCTCCGGCTTTGCTGTCATTGACCTCAGAGCACGTTGAATAGTTTTCTGATTTTGCTCCCAGTCACTTCACAACAAGGTCTAAGATACTGAAAAACTGATTGCAGCCATTGTTCCCTTCCTCTCCTGCTGGTGCGGCTGAATCCAAACGTCTGCGAGGGGACAATACGCGCTTGAGAACTCCCCGATTTCCATCGATATAAACGAATATACATCGATAGTTCCTGATCCTGTCACCCATCTCATCTCTCATGTCTGAACTGCTCTCATCAGCATCAGTTATTAGCTGGTGCTTGTCCTGCACTGTGAATTAGAACAAACTAATGTGCATATGCTGCATGTGTGAAATAAAAATAAAAACGGAAACAGACACAACCACGCCTGTGTGTTGCGGAGTATTTAAGCTGCGGCTGCCTACTGACCTCTCTGCTCCTCGCCACAGTCACACCACGTTTTTTGGGTTTGGTCACGTTGTCATAGTTTCAGTCCTTACGATTAGTTCTGCACTTTACGTCACATGCCTCGCTCACACACACCACAATCTACTGACTTTACCGATTTCCACACCTCGTACCCAGAACGTTCAACTTGGCGTCTTGATTTGCTTTAATAAAAACATTCTTTTGTTCATCTTTACCACGGTGTGTCTCCGTTTTTTTGTTGTGGCCACTTGAGTCAGGGTCGTAAGACGTGTAAACATAGATCGGTTCTGGTTATGATGATGGTGATGATTCATCATGAATTTTTAAAGTCTGGTGAAGTCTGCACTCGGAAGCGTACTGCACAAAAATAAATCCGCCTGACGTCCCTCGTGGAAGTTGAAGAGCGCCTCAGCACTCGAGGACTTCGCAGGAATGTGTGTGTTACGTTTGTAAATGTGGATTCAGACCGTCTCACTCACTCTGATAGTTCATCTAAATTTCCCAAACGCAGAAATCTACTCTGTGTTCGCGTAAGGAGTGTGGGGAAATGAGACAGACGTTGAGTTTTAAATCTGAGTGCTGTGAGCGAGTGTTCGTCATACTGTGGGTGGTGGAGCTGTTCTTACAGGGGGCCCGGCTCTCGGTGGCTCTGGTCTCCTCCAGCTCTATCAGGGCTCTCATCATGGGCGTCAGGGCGCAGGACGCGTCTCTCCGAGCGGCCTCCCGCTGGCTCTGCTCCTGGTGTCTGGTCTGAGGCAGAGACTGCTCACACTCTGGAGGAGAGGCACACCTGCGGGGACAGGATCGCAACCAATCAGCGAAGATCTTCACTAACTTTTGGCTGGGGGCAAATCCACGGGGGTAAAGACTCACCTCCAGCTCCCACCGGCTGAGGAGGTGTCCGCGGAGCTTCCAGGTCCTGACGACTGATCGCTTATTGTGTACAGTGACCTCTTGTGCATACTCGACTGGTTAGTTTGAGGGAACTGGGATTTTCTGCCGCCGTTCAGCTGGTCGGACGCAGGACAGGGCGACTTCCTGCGGGTGACGTCTGGATCTACTTTGCATTTACCGGGTGACAGCAGCAGGTCGGGATGGTGGAAAAGACTGTGGACACGTCAAGAGGAAATTCAGTATTTAGCAGCTGTTAGGAACATCCAACACACACAGATCTTATGATGACAACAAGAGATTAATATCATGATGCACTGACACAGTGTGTGAGAGAAGCAAGAAGCAAGATTTCATATATTATCAGAGCTTTTAAATTAATCTAATGGCAAAGTGCTGCAGCCTGTGCATCGCTTTCCTTCTGTGTCACGTGCGTCTCTGGATACCTGATGCTGCAGGAGTCAGAAATATTAAAATATTAGAAAAAACAACAGTGGCGGGAAGGTTTTTCAGCGCTTACCCTGCTCCAGAGGGTTGAGTGTTACTGTGGGAAGCGTAACGGGCTCTGGCCTGGTTCTCATGCTCCAGCTGCTTCACCTGAGACTCCAGTTTGGAGATTACTCTGAGGTGAAACACACACACACACACACACACACACACACACACACATGATTACGAGGGAACAGGTGATTAAGACTAAGCATCAGATATACTGATACAGATCTTGTGGATCTTTGAAAAGATACAAGCGTTTAAAAATGAAATAATAGTGTTTTGGGAAATGGAGACATCAGTCTGTGGGTTTAAAGGATCCTGAGGAATTCCTTCTTCATGTGGCACATAACTCAATCAGCCTCGGTGAACGTCTTTCCCTCCACACACAGGAGGAACACGACCCAGAGCCGACCTTCATCTCAACACTTTTGTCTCCTGCGGGTGATAAATTCCTTCTGCTGCCACGATCGGCCTCTAATGCGCCGCTCCTGTTTTAGTTTGACAATCTTTAAACGTCTCTCGGAGGTTTTCTTGCTCTCGCTACGTGACTTCATTAGAGCCGTAAAACAGGGAAGTGTTCTCGCATATCTTATTTTATTTTACAACCTTTTCCGTTTTGATGGTCTGACATCTACTTAGTGTTGTGGACGGATCCTCATGTCTCTACACTTTTCCCGGACTTATGTGTCTCAGCTGTTGTGCTGTTCTTTGACTGAAGGGATAAACTGCTGCTTGCACATTGTAGTAACTTCTTTCCTAGTTTCCTTCTTTTCCCACGGCCACTCTCAGGTGTCTGGAACTCATCTTCTCTTTCTCCTGGCTGCCTTCTCTCCAGGTGAGGCGTTTCACTGCTAAAGCCTTCCTACGACACCCACCGCATATCGACGCTGCGCGAGCTGCAGTTTTGCTATCTGCCTGCGAATCCGCTGAATCGACTCCACACACTTCATCAATGCCGAGTCCATGCGCTGCCTCTGTCGGTGCCAATTTGCAGGCAGAGCTGATCCTGCGGAGGAAAAGTTGCTGCGTGGCCTCGGCATCATCTATTCCCAACAGCACAGAGACCATCGTCGGGCTCTATTGATGAACTCTCTTTTCTCCA
Organism: Seriola lalandi dorsalis; assembly: GCF_002814215.2. Lineage (NCBI taxonomy): Eukaryota > Metazoa > Chordata > Actinopteri > Carangiformes > Carangidae > Seriola > Seriola lalandi. The sequence goes on along the minus strand of NW_019522664.1, from coordinate 131,758 downwards.
TCTGTCCACTCTCCTCTCCGCTGCAGCCTTTTTACGAGATTGCCCGAGCCGGCCAATGACAATGTGACAGTGATGGATCTGAAGCCAATAATCAAACTACAGCTATGATGTCACCTCTCTGCTGTGAGCTCTCCATGCGAACACAGTAACTCTGTTAGTGTGAAGCTGTGGTAACCGAGTAGTTTAACACTTTAGGAAATTCATTATCTTTCTGTGGGGTAACTATGAAGCTGTGGCCAGGGAGCCGTTAACTTAGCTTAGCATAAAGACTGGAAACAGGGGGAAACAGCTAGCCTGGCTGCAGCACATAAAAGCCACACTTTGGTTTTTGTGCAGATTAAATACATGAGACATGACGTGTTATTAACTGAGCTTTACAGGAGCTGGTAGGCAGCTTATTTCTTTTTTTTATCTCTAGAAAAAGCCACGCTAGCTGTTTACCCCTGTTTTTAATCTTTACGCTAAGCTAAGCTAAGCTAACCATACCATCTCCTGGCTCCAGCTTCACATTCACCAAACAGACAACAGAGCTGTTTCCATCCTCTCATTTAAAATTTAGCGAGAAAGAGGATAAATGTGAAACTATTCTTTTAAGGCCGTGACGCTCAAACAACTGCATGAACATAAAAAAAGTTTTTATTAGCGTCTTGACTGTCGTTAGACACCAGAAACTGTTTCACACAGGACTGACTGTAAGCAGAGCAGCAATAGAAAAGAAAAAGGTGTTTCTATGTTTCTTCTATTTTCACCACAATAGAAGAACAAGAACTAAAAATTAGACAAGAATTTATAAAATTAAATACTGTTGCTTCCACTCACCTCTTCAGCTCAGATATGTGATCGTTGGCATCGACCAGTTTGTTCTCTGCTGACACCAGGTTGTTCTGCAGAGACAAAGATTGTTAGGACGTATTGAGAAGTTGTTTTTGTTTTTATCACGTATTTCAACGATAATCAAATAATGAAACCACATGTTGAACGTAAAGAGAACCAGCACCTTCGCTCCCTCGTGCTCCTTCATCAGAGAGTCGTATTCTCCGAGCAGCTGAAGAAACAAAACAACAGAGGCCTTAATGACGAAGGTGAACGTTAAACAGTTACTGTTTGTTAGCTGGAATGAACTGGGATCATTGTTATGTAATTTAACATGAGGCTGTAATCGTGCCACATGACTTCACAACAAACAACTATTATCAGAAACCAAAACCAACCTGCTAAACCAACATTGCAGCGTTCGTTTGTTATTTTTTTTCCAGCTGCTAAAAGTTTGTTATTAATAAGATGCAGCATCAGGCCTTGTGTTCTGAGGTTCTGTCCTTTATCAATCTTTTTAATTAAAGCTTTGTGAATAATATTCAACGTTACTTTGTCCAGTGTTTCAAAACGACATCGCAACCAAAAGTGCAGAAAATCTACTTTGAGAAAATTGAGACTGAATCAATCTTTGGTAACGTCAACGAATCATTATCATCAAGTATGAATCAGTCATGTCTAGCCAATACCTGATCTGATTAATAAGATCGATATTGGAGCAGAAACCAATCAGGTGGAGCCAATTGGTGCATTTAATTAGACAAAACTTTCCTCTTACAAATGAATCCCCAAAATAAAGATAAACAGATATTTCATGATCCCCTGTACACATCATCTAGATGATTCCAGTGCAGGTGTAATCATTTTAAATCACAGATTATGGAGCAATCAATAATAAAGATTTGATATAATAAAACAAACTTATGATAATAAGGAGGTTGCGGTGCAGAACACGACTCAAGACTCACATCCTGCAGCATCCTGTACTCTCTCTCCCTCCGCGCCTCCCTCTCGTCTGCCTCCCTGCAGGATTTCTGCGCCGCCTCCTCCAGCTGCCGGACGCGGCTCTTCAGACGTGCTGCCTGGGCGTCCTTCTCTTTGCCCGAGCGTTTGCTTTCTTCCAGTCGCTGCTGCAAAGATTTCACAGTCGCACCCGCCACAGCGTACCGCTCCGGCCATTCTGCCTGCCGAGCAAAAAGTCACACAGAGATCAAGGGAATGGGGTGATGGTTAAATATTAGTTGAATGCATATGATAAACGTCACACTAACTAACATTATCACAATTTAAAATAAAAAACAGTGAGCTGAGGAAAAGGCCCTCGATGAACAGGCTGATTAAAAATCTACATGAACCTTATGAAAGTTCAGGTTTCAGACACAAGATGTGACTTCATCGATGTCCACGTTCTAACGGTTCTTAGGTTACCAAATATTAATCCATCATCATGAGCTTCATTAAGGATCCCTTAATTAGACTCCATGCAGATATTCCTACTGGATTAATTACAGTGTCTGCAGATGGTGTTTAATGATTTTAAGACTCTTTTGAAGAACAAATATAAAGAAATTTAAGAACAAACTTTGGAAGGAAACATGATGGAAGGTCACAACATGAGACGGGCCCGACTTAAAATATAAAGTATTTAATCAGCGACATTATTTTCTATTGATTTGACCCATTACTCAGAAAAAAAATGTTCTAGGTTGAAATTAAGACTTCATAAATTCAAATCCGACAGTTTAATGACTTTAAAGATCTATGAACTGAATTTAAGGCATTTTACAGCTTCTTCACAACCCAGAGACACTGAAGCGTGGGTCTGAATTTCAGTCATTTTATGTTTTCATAAATAACAAGACGTTCCCTGCTGAAACAGTACATTTTAAATAACAGAATATTTTTTGCTTTATTAACTGAATTAAACTGAAAAAAGAAAATTAGAGGAATGATACCAGTTTTTTCTCCAGCGAGCTGTTTGTTGCCTCTAGTTCTTGAATACGGCTGGTGGCTTCAGCCAGAGCTTTTTCCAGATGTTTGCACCTGTGGATAAACAAACAAACCGACACAGAGGTGTAACATCAGGCCGGGGGAACGTGGAGGGCTACAAGACTTAATTCATGTCTAGACATTCAACAACTGAATATGAGTCATGATCACTTGTAGCTTCAAAAATCAAGTTAATACCTCAGAATATTTACTTATGTATTATTTTAGTCCAATTTCACCATTTTCCTGTTTAATTTCCTGGAATTTGCTGAGTTTGTTCAGCTGTCACAAACTTTATTGATTTTGTATTAGGCTGTTTTGTCTTATTTATTTATGTTTTGAATGAAAATGTGATTAAAAAAAGAAAAGAAATACAATAAATAAGTAATATACAGTGAGGACAAACCTGTCTGTGAGGGCCTGGTTGCTCTTCTCTAAGTCCTGGGGCAGATCTCTGAGTTTGAGTTTGTCTCTCAGGATCTGGATCTCAGACTCATAATACGCTTTCAGGTCGGCCACATGTCGAGAATGCTTCTCTCTGAGGTTCTGCCGCAGTCTGACGGCAACAGAGAAAAGAGGAAATTAATGATTCTGTTGAAGGTGGAAGATTTATGTGTGCAATCATTAAGCCTGATGAGATACCACACAACGGCAACGCATACAAAGCAGCGGCAAAAACACTGAGTAAACAAGATGCTGAATGAAGCACGATTGAGGAAGAAACACTGAGCAGTGTGAGTTCAGCACCACCGAGGACAGACTTTTACTTTTTGGATTTTATTTACTTTCTTCCTCTTTGTTTTACAGTTTTTAGTTTGTTATACAAGTTTATTTTCAACCAGGCATGAGGAGTCCAGAGTGACGCCACACTCACAGAGAAAGGACGACAGGATCCTCCAGTGATGAAGCCCTCTCCATGTGCGGACTGACTGCGGGCCGCAGAGTCGCACCAGAGGCCGAACGAGGCTTCAGGGTGCTGGTGTGGGTGTGACTGCCCTCCTCCTCGCTGGCTAAGGGGGCACTGGCTCTGCGCTGCTGGCTGACTGTGAGGTTCTTATCCTGGGAGGTAGACAGGGCCGCCTGGGATGCGTTTCCCCACAAGCGCTGCACCTTGGACGGGGAAGGTCCGGCAACGGAAACACTGGAGGTGTCGGAGATGCAGTCTGTGTCTCCGGGGTTGGGACTGCCCTCCGCCATGCTGTCAGGGGTCACGGGGGTCTCGACTCTGGGGTAGAGGTGGGGCTGAGCTGCAAACGAAGGGCTGCTGAAGTGCGAGGGTGAAGTGAAGCCCGAGGTGCGATCAGACGGCCGCATGTTCACCGCCGGGTCCAAGGTCAACACCTGAGGCGCACAGAGGGAGAGTTCAGGTTAGACGCAGCTGAGGACTAAAGAAATTATAAATTATTATTATGGTTGTTGTTATTAAGAAAGTTAATCGGACCGATAATTAATATTAACATTAATATGAAAAATATATAGAGAAAAAAAGGCACAGAAAGCATTTTCATATATCTATTTGAATAATTAATATATGAATAATAATTTCTACAGCAGGTTAATTGTGTGCACACATTTCTTATTATTCATTAACTCAATTTAATTTCCAATTTCAATAATGAATAATTCAACAGGGGAGGGGGGGGATGAAATTTAGATCAGATCATCAAGTTAACAGTCAGGTGTATTTTCTGGTTCTTCTGGCTCATAATATCTTTAGTTTACAACAGTTCTCTAGTAATTCCCCAGATTTTTGCTGCATATGAACATCTGTAAAATAAATGATCTACAAAATCCGGACATTTAAAAGCTGGTGAGATATACTGTATATTATTTTGCACAATTTTGTCGTGTACCTCTGTGAAAGCCGAGGACTAAACAGATGAAATACCTGCGGTGACGAAGGAGTGGACGTAACAGAACCTTCGCAGTCCGAGCGTCTACTGTCTGTCCTCTGCTTGTTCTGATAGATCTCTCTGAGAGACAGTCCACGCTCCGGAGACGGAGTCTACAACAGAGACGGAGATTCAACACAAGCCAGCAGCTAAATGCAGCAGACATGTTGTCAGTGCATCTCCCTCAAACTCAAACTGGTTTCATGTCTTTTTCTACTCAAACACATTTTTGGGCTGGTGGGAGATGTGATAGTCACCCCTGGTTCTTCTGGGATTGTCCACAGATAACAAAACACTGGGAAGACGGTGGATCTGTTACTGCTGTTAAAGACTCACATGGGTGCAGTGGTGTCCTAAAGTCTGAAACTACTTTCTTATTTAAGTGAAGTGGTCTCAGGCGTTTGGACCCCACTGTACATGTAAGGGAAATTATTGGGGTAAGTTTTCACCTCAGTTCCTGAAGGACGTCTGTCCCCAGAAAAACCTTTAAAGATTATTACCATAACTCTTTTTTTTTTTTACAGTGTTCTACACTGTACCTTTTGTATTCAATTTATGTTAAGTATGTGTGTGTGTGTATATGCACACACTGTATATGCAAAGGCAATATGTGAAAGTCTATTAGTATTTCCATGTGGGGCTCTGCACAGGGGAAGAAGGCTGCACACCAGAATACATATATCTGTTCCTCCGTTTCATTTATTTGACCTTATCTGCAGTTTTTTTCCTCTTAGGATTTCACTTTATAAGGAATAAATGGTGAGTCTTATAGTCAGGGAATGTTAAAGTTGATGATTTTGTTTTTAAGTGAGTGTTAAATAAGAAATAATTAAGTTTAATAAGTAAGAGGCAGAAGGGATTGTGGGACATCCCGCCATCAGACTCAGGAGTCACTGAGAGCTGTGGCGTTTCACTCACCGGACTGATGGACGTCTCTTGCAGGAGGTAAGCGCTGCTGTCAAAGCTGTCCGGTAACGGCCGATACAGCTCGCTCTCATTCAGACGCCAGTAAGTGAGGCCTGAGACGCACAGAAGCACGCCGTGTGATTTAATGCTTTTTCTACTTGTTTTCCTTTAATTCAAAAAGTGTCATTTAAATAAAATGAGCTGTGAAAGTCAGAAATACAGCAGGAAACAAACTATGAGACATAATATATTATAATTCACTGACAGTTGTCTCTTTTCATGGCTATAACAACTTAAAACTGCTGCTGTGTGGAGACAGACTACGGATTTAACATAACTACCAAACACACACATCACATCACATTTCTCGACATGAATAAATGAATCTCTTTCCATTTCCTCATAATAAAATCCCTCGCTGGTGTAACAGTGCCATCATACTGTCACTTGTTGTAACTGCAACAAGCTTCATCTCATAAAAACTGTAATATAATGCATTGTTTATTACATCACAGTCATGATTTCTTTACACTGTCAAATCCCTATTGTTCTGTGTTTTGTCTGAGTGGGTGAACTGTTACCTGATGCCTCAGACATCAGGCTGTCACTCCTCCTCAGGGGAAAAGTGCTGGACGACGGCCCGGCCGGTCGATGCTGGAACCCAATAGAGATGAGTGGATTAGACTCAGCAGCAGGATCGTAATCAAGACAACAACAACAGACATATGCACCAAAAACAAAAACACTCCAGATGCAGGGCAGCGATTAACACGAGGTAATTTTTTTATTTCTTTTTTACTATCCCTGCAAAATCTTAGCAGCTGTTGCCACTCGGTGAGTCGTACCTGGTCCTGGGAGTCTGTGCTCTCCAGGGGGTTTCGTCTGTGGGATTCTCTGGGGCTGCGTGGCAGCTCCTGGTACTCTGGGATTTGGCACGAAGCTTGTCCTGCTTTGCTCTTCTTGGGCCTGAGTTTCTGCCTCTGGGCCCAGGAGGTCAAAGGCTGACTGGTGCTGCCGACAGAAGAGGTCAGGGTCAGGAGTAATATGACTCCTCAGAGACAATGTGACTAAATCTGAGGAGGGTTTCTGCAGGTTAGAGTTCAATTTAAGACTTTTAAAGACATATTTATTACTAAATACAGAACAATGGCGGTTAGTGTGTCTTATAAACAACTCAGACATACCCAGAGATTTTCTGCTGGTAGACTAATGGGTTCAGATCCTCCACTCCAAGAGTCCTCTCATCGGAAAAATCCTGCTGGCATCCAATCACAGTCGTCTCTGTGGCTTCCTGGAAGTTAGAGGACCAGTGATGCTTCTCCCTTCCTTGACTACCATCCTCATCTTCGCCTGGAGACCCAGCAGGTTCCAGGCCTGTTTCCCAAGCAGACAGAGTCCCGTATCCACTGCTGAGCACGGTGGTGGCCCGCTCCTCCCCCTGGTTGGCGGTCTCCGATCTGTGGAGTGGAGGTGAAGGGGAGCTAAAAGGGGTATGTGCAGGGGCTGCCAGGCTGTCATTGTCACTGGGCACATTTTTGGGGACTGTGCAGTCACTGGAGATGAGGGGGAAAATATAGTCCTTTGTGTCAGTAGTGGTTTTGGTCACTGCAGTTGGAGAGAACTCTGTGTGTGGCTGGATGCTGGCCTGGCGGTTCTGGAGCTGAACTAGGGCCTTAATTTCATCCTGAATCAACTGGGGAAAAAAAAAGAAAAGAGCACATCATTATTTCACTGGATACTTTAAAATAGCTCATGTGACAGGACATGACTAAATGCAGGCTCACCTGTATTTGGCACTGGTATTGTTCTTGCTGAGCGAGGATTTGCTCTTGGTATTGCTTCTCGACCAGCTGAAACAGATGCAGCCATCGGCCCTGCTCAGAGAAAAAAACAAAAACAGGAGTTACGCGCCATCATTGCTCACAAACAGACACCGTCAATCTACTTAAACTTAAAGCCTCAAGCGGAAACATGACATCTAATGTATGAACCACCTAAAGGCAAAAACAGGGAAGCTCACCCGGTGAGTCAGTGTGTCTACATGAACACAAGAAACCAGGTGACACAGGTAATCAGACAAAGCGTTTACATGCACTGTAGTGACCTGGTTACTGTAAATCTGCACATTCATGCAGCAGGAAAGTAATTACATTTCTCCCCCTTAAAGCCTCTTGTTTCTTCTCTTGGATGTCTGAGCTTCACTGTGCAGAATGATGGATGCGCAGAGTTTGACACTAGACAGCTGTTTTTCTCTGTGCTCACCTTAAAGTCTCAATTTGTCAGTTTCACAAACAGAATTTTGTGACACTGGAAATAATTTGGAGGCCACTCGTGGTTCAGTATGAAAAAACAAGTGAGATGTGAAAACCCGAGCGCTTCCAGTAAGAGACATTTTGTGTCCAGCAGTTAAACTTTTGAAATGAACAATATTTGCATTATTCATAATGTCTGGATTTTAAATGAGGGAGAAGGAGCAGCTGTGATTTTATTCTTGTGGAAAAACAGACAAATTATTATTCCGAGCAGGAGTATTTTTGTGTCTTAAAATGTGTCTGGAGGGGAATTTTTCTGATACAACACACATTGAGATTTTACGTGAGTGTGTTTGTTTGTTGGAGGGCGGAGAGTACAGTGAGAGGACACTGTGGATTATACAGTCAAATGAGCTGCGGTGTAAACCAACTTATTTGGACCTCTTATCGGTTTCAGTTTTACTTGGACTTTGGATTATTTAGATCAGAAGGATGTATCATCATGTGTAATGACATTTCATTTCATCCTGCTGTTGTGCTGTCACAGTCTTTGTCTTGCACATGCTCAAGTGTAAAAAGTCATTAAGAAATCCAGTTACAGCCAATTTATACTTAACGCACCCTAAGGGTCAACATGATGTGAAGTTCATTATCTGCATCTTATCCATGAGGGATGTGATGCAGATAATGGACGTGGACTGGCTGTGTGTGAACATCTCCATGTACACAGACATGCAACAGAGAAAAAACAGAACCATGTGCACGGCTTATATCCTCCATATAACACGTGTATATGGCCAAAAAAAATAGCTTTCTCCAGAATGGAAATCAGGTTTCTCTAATCAATAAAACATTAGTTTCCTGGAGGAAGCCACTGTACCTTGGACTGACTGAGTGAGTATGTGACGATGGCGATTTGCATCAAAACAAATCTAAGTCCTGGGTTCCTCCTGCAGCTGAATAGTGAAGGCAAAAACGATATAACTGCAACATCCCCCGGTCAGTTCCAGTCAGGGACTTTGGTAGCATGCCGCCACCCCCACCCCCACCCCCCCGTCTGTCTCTTCACTGTCAACCAATAAATGTTGACAAAAGATCTAAAATTTTGTAATTTCTCTAATAAATGTGTCTGCACTGCATGTGTGTATTTGTGCAGGGTTGAGGGAAGCAGCTGTGCACCGCTACGACTCTGATGTAAACTCCCATCAGAGAGGGAGAGCTGATGTATAGAGCAACAATAATTTTCTCTTAATATTTTAATACCATAATCTACTTAATGGACATTTTAATAATCAAAGAAGACAAGTGTTTTCCTCAGGTATATGAACTAAAAAGCCTGGAGCCTGGTGAACTCTGCAGTGAAGTGCCTTTGTGTTGTAGCACATCAGAGTTGTCTGTTCCCTACAAATCACATCCTGTGTCTGAAAAGATCAGCTGCAGTGTGGCGCTGTGTGGGGTGTTGGGGTTAGTGTGTGTGTGTGTGTGTGTGTGTGTGTGTGTGTGTGTGTGTGTGTGTGTGTGTGTGTGTGTGTGTGTGTCTGTCTTACTGTCAGGTGTGATCTGCACAAAAAATAAAAGTGACAGCCCAGAAATGAGGCTGCCAGCTGCCAAATGCAGCGCACAAGAACAACTGCCACAGCAGCTAACCCCAACTTCACTTTCCACGTCATCAGCGTGCACTTATCATCTCATTTGCACATTGTACAATAAATCTCATCTCTCAGGCTCTGTGATCATCTCTCACCTCACAATCCTTCCAGATCTCAGGGTCTGTCTCTCCACTGCTCTGGATCTCCTGCACCAAAGCCCTCAGGGTCTCAAGGGAGCTCGGGTTGATGAATGGGAGGTTCTTCCCTTGTTCAAATGCTTCCTCTGTGCTCAGACACAAACTCCTGAGGTAAAAATCACATAATATTAAATCACATACAGTGTTTAAGTTGGATGCGACAAAATTATATACAACAACGACCAAATTCATGTGTAAAAACAACAGTAGACACTTTAATGACACGGAAAACATGTCTATTGATCAAAACTCCTCTCTCACCAAGGTCCAAGTAGCACCTCTCAGCCTCATTTTAAATACATAAATATATTCTACAACTAAACAAGACCGGACACATTACAGCATATTGTATCTCCCATGATTCTTTACATTTGACTGCTGGCAATTAGTGTAAAATCTTCTCCCACATGTAAAGGGTATTAAATTTAAATCATTTTCCTGTGAAGTTCAGGGAAAATCATAAACATAGAACAGTTTAAATTAAATTTCATACAATTAATACGTGGGAGAACATTTAAGTTTCCTTCTAGAGCTGAAATGATTCGTTTTTTTAATCGATTAGCCCATCTATTCCAGCTTCTCAGATGAGGTTGCCACATATTATTACGCACAAAATTTCTTAACATTTCATAGACTAATTGGCTAATTGCAATTAAAAAGGCATTAAATAATCAATAATGAAAATACTAGTAAGTTGCAGCCCTACTGCCCACAGTTTTATCAGCTACTGTCTTTTTATTTTCTATATACAATAGTGTGTTCAGTGTGTTTACAGTCACTGCACCTGATCTTGTTGCATGCTGGTGTGATGTCCATGGGCCTGCTCTCCACAGTGCCTCCTGTGGTTTGGGAAGCTGTGTGTCTGTCCTCTGAGACGGCCAGCCCCGAGGCTGATGTCCCCTCAGAGGACACCAAAGAGGTCTCACTCTCCTTACCCCCATCCCCATCAGCACTGACATGGCAATGGCTCAAAGCCCCCGAGCTGGACACATCCTCAGAGATACTGTCATCTGTGGACATGTTTATGGGCCCATGCAGCGGGGGTCAGTCTGACAGCTGGAGACGAAGAGGAAGGAAACAAGAGGCAATCAGCTGGGGCGGAGAGTAACCAAGTGCATTAACTCATGCAACGTACCTAAATACAGTTTTGAGTAGTATTTTCATTTTCTACTACTTTATGCTTGTACTCCACAACATTTCAGAGAGAAATATTGTACTTATATTTATCTGACAGCTTCAGTTACTAGTTGCTTTACAGATTTTACATGCAGAACGTATGATGCATGCAATATAATGCATTGTAAATAACCAAACTACCCAACAATGTCAAATTTGAGCTTGAACAATTAGACGGTTATCAAAAAATTAATCAGCAACTGTTTTGACTACTGACTATCACAGTAAACTGAGAGTTGACTGCACTGTATGCTCTGGGTAAGTGAGTTATCTACTTTAAAATATTTAAAACATTTATACTTATCAAACCTGGACATGATTAACAAGTAAACTCCAGAAGCTGTTTCAGATTTGTGAAACCTTTATTTTATTTGTGACAGAAAAAAAGTCATTGTTTTTCTTTTTTTTCCCCTAAATCTTTCCTAAAGCCTAAATCAGATCAGGTCCAGGTCACAAACCACTGTACCTAGACTTGACAAATCTGGTCTGGAGTAACATGGAGAACAAAAACACTTAAGATTTAAGATCTCACTGTTTGTTTTTTTTACTACTAGACCTCATCAGACCGGATCCGGATCAAGAAACCACTGTACCTGGATTTGTCAAATCTGGACTGTTTTAAAAAACACTTTCAGATTTGTATAACCTTTATTCTACTTATTGTTTACTTAGGTTTCCCTTAGCTGCCAATTTACCGATCTGTCATCAACATTCAACAGTTCACAAAACATAAACAAAATCAAAGATAAACACAAATATTCAAGCTAATGTGTGTAACGATACGCATTAGCATCCTCCTCTCTGTCCTGCCTGTCAGCCATGACCTGTGCTTCCTGTGTGTGAGATCCTGTCTGAACCGTAGACTCTAAATAATATTCAGAATATGATCTGAACTGTCCAGGTTTTGATTTAATAGCCATTTAACTTCGCCAGCAGACAACAGAATCAACACAGCACAGCCAGATAGCATTAGCCCTGCAGCGGTTTGGACAATTTAAAAAAAACACCAGCTACGTTAGCTGCTTTTTAGCTTCGGTGTCAGTCCGCGCCGTCGGATGCTGCAGACGGTTAAAGTTGCCTGCGAACTCCGCGGGAGCCCTGGGTTGGTTAGTTATCTAGCTAACCTTACAGCTACTGCTGCGACTTCACAGTCAATTCAAATGGTTAGCCCGCTAGCTAAGTTGAGCTAAGTTGGTTTATTACAGGTTTTTATAAGCACGGCGCAGGTAGCGGTGAAATTATAAACACACGTAACCGAAGAACAAACACTGTGTGACAGGAGACAGCCTACGTTAAATAACAGTTGACCTACCCGTTGACTTGTACCATTATTTCATCCATATTTCTATGAGTAGACAAGTTGGCTAGCTGGTTGCTGGTTGGCTACTGCACTGCAGAGATCGCTGGCCGCTGTAACGTTCACAGCCTGCGTCGCTATTGGTCAGAATGCGATTAAAATGGAGAGCGGTGATTGGTCGTCACTTTCACTTTGTGTTTTTATTGGCTAGTCGGGAAAAGGAGTATACACATCTGTTGGGACAAAAACTCAAGTTATAATACTGAGAAATGTTGTATTTTACAATATAATAATGTATTATTGTTAAAGGCTGTTTAAAACTTTATTTATGAGAGAAAAACACACACACATACACACACACACACACACACAAGGGTGATTTCACTTTCACTACATCAGACCAGGTGCAGATCAATAAACACTGTAACTAGACTTGTCAAATCTGGACTAGATTAACAAGAAGAGTGGAAAGACAGTTTAAAACACAGCTTCATAATTTGTGAAACATTTACACCTTTTGTGAAAACAAACAAATAAATGTCAGTTTCACATTTTGTTTTGTTTTTTCCCATCCACACCAGACCAACAAAAAGAAAAAGAAAAGAAGGAAAGAAATGTCATTGATAGTAATTACTCTTTCAGTGTAACGACCTTACACACCTCATATCTGATCATTTCTCATCACCAAAACAAAGATGTGATGTCTGCAGTTAAGAACAATTATTATTACTACATTTTGACACAGCACCTCTCAAGAACACAGGTCTGCAGAATAAGTTAATAGTGCAGGCCCCCGTCTCAGTTAATATTGTAATATTTTCAACAAATTTGCATTTAAGCAAAATCCATTGACAAGCAGCGAATCAGAGGCTTTTGGAGGCACTGGCCCCATTTTGCTCAAAGCCTACACCAGGAACTCACACAGCTGAATTTAACTCAAAATAACCTGACACCACATTTACTCTCACCTGCTGTACACCTCAGCGATTCTGCATTTGCACTCCAGGTAACATACACGCAGCAGAGTATACTGTATACCACATACTGTGTATCTTGCCAGATTATCAAACGCATCAGTGGGACAACAGGCTGATGAAATGCTGATGACTTAAATGTTACTGTGCAGCGGTTCAGATTGCTTCAGACAGACTGCTGAGCAGATCATAAACTGCAGAGCACTACAGGGATGTCTCTAAAACTAAATTACCTGACCAGCAGTCTAGAAAACATGAAATTGGTAAATGTGAGTATGTGAAAATGTTGACAGGATATGACAGTTCAGGTCTGTCTTTATGAAGCCGCCTCACAGATCCCTAAATGTTCTGCAGGTGACATATTTATGTATTTTGGGCCTCGGTTTGAGTCAAAGCTACTGTTAGTAATACCTTAAAATACTTTAACTTAAAAAAGCACTTCTTAATCTGTAAATTAACAAGATTGAGGGCTGCAACTAATGATTATTTTCATCAATTAATTGATTAATCATTTGATCTATAAAACATTAAAAAAAATAGTAAAAAATATCCCTCACAATTTCCTCTTCAAATGTTTTGTTTTGTCTGACCAACAGACCAAAATCAGATCAGCAAAGTCAGCAGGATTCTTCCTCTGGGGATCATGAACGTCTGTAGAAGATTTAACAACAATCCATCCGATAGTTGTTGAGATATTTCAGCGTGGACCAGTATCACCACGTAGAGTCATGCTCCCAGCACGGCTAATAATCCCTTCAATAGGCCAAATGTAAACAATGGTTCACTTTCACTGCCTGTTTTAACATGTTACTGACCTCTACAAGCAGCTTTAATATAGTGAGTTAGTCACATGAACTATATCCACAGGGCAAAGAGAACAATCCCCGCAGTTGTCTTCACTTCTTGTTTCCATTCATAATACGAAGTTATTTCAGTACCGCTCAGTGTTTCAGTGTTGCTAATCAGGACGGGATGATGAACGTCTTAAATACAATGAATCATGGTGACAACTATATTGAAAATACAATTTATTACACTGAGTAATAAATACATACAAAGATGCAAGTAACAGCATTTTCCTTTTTTTTTTTTTTTTTTAATATCAAAAACCAACCTCAACACGAATGAACCGATGCATTTGGCACATCTCTGTCCCTCACTCACTCAGTCATGTGTGTTATAGGGGTCTGAAAAACAGACCAAATACTATCAAAAAGAAGCCGTCTCCATCTACCCCTGTACAAGCCATGCAGTGTCTACAATTAACCCCCGGGCCCATTCGCATGCATAAACCAATGCTTTTAAATATGAAGTCAAAACTAAGATCCCAAAAGTGGGGCATAAAAACACATGATATCCTTTCATTTGAATTCCAATAACCCACAAATGATTTAAATGATCCTCCAGAACCCTCAGGAGTCATGAACTGTGTTACTGTTTTTTTTTTTTTTTTTAATCCTCTAGGAGCTTGCCTCCTCATCCTTTGTTCATTTACTTCCTCCTCTCAAAGGAAATGCCATGCAAGTTATTTATTGTTTTCATGAGACGCAGACTGTTAGTTCTTCTTGCAGGGAGGAATGTGTGTTCGTAGCTAGGACCTTGCGTTTCTCTCCGTCTCAGCCAAGCATTCACGCACCAGCCCTCTAGCGTGGATTATTCCTGTGAGGGGAGACGAAGACAGATTAGATGAACAAACTTTGAATTACACTATGTTTTACACATGCACATCCAGGTTTACGGTTACCTCTTTTCAGTCTCTCCATTGCACTCTTGCTTCCAGCATATGTTGGCCTGATCTCCTTTCCGAGCTCTTCGATGATGGCCAGCAGCTCTGCATATTTGTTCTGAGGCACTTGGCTTCCAGTAGAGCCCTGATGGAAGAGCAAACACAGCAAGATGAGCCAGGTTCAACACTTTTCACATCCTTTTTTTAATATGTGGAAAGCACTGTTTTACTGAGAACACTACAATAGGAAAAGAAGAAGAGGTTCCTACATGTACAATGTTCCTGTAATGGGACTAGGTTTGGGTTCAGAGGTGAGGGGGAAACACAATAGCCAAATAACAAAACACAAAAATTGCACCAACACTAATTAAGGATCCCCTCCAGACATGTTTGAATATACTCAGCTTTGAATAACAGCTTGTCTGATATGCTTTTTTCCAAAAAAAAAAAGTGTATTTACCTTCTTAAAATCGCCTCTACTCCAAAATATATACAACATTGGCAATCACATTAGCAGTTACCTGTGAGAATCCCAGAGATGGAGGTCCATAGTCGCTCAGAAGGGGCCTATAGGACTGCAACGTGGCCAGGTTAGCTGCTGAGGGAGACTGGAGGTTTCCAACTGTTGACACAGCAAAAGTGTAAAGTTCAGAGCAGCTAAACAGCAATTCCTAACGTTTATTATTATTATAGTTTTCACTATCAACCCTGGGTACTTAGTTCCACTGTTCCCCTCACTCTCACAGCCCTGATTCAACACTGAGTTGTGGTCAGAAAGGTTGCTTCATGACCGGGGCTGAAATATCTACTTTTACTCAATAGGGTTGGTTCAGATTATTTTCAAGTCTGTCTTAAAACAAACATGAACACTGAAACTGGTTTCACTTCCTAGCAGCCCTCTGACCCTTTGGGCCCCTGGGTCAGAGCGACATTTCTTGTTGGGAAATCAGACAACTATAAAGAGACTCAAAACAACTACAAAAAGGTGCAAAATTTACCACAAAATGATCAGAAATTGACACAATATCACCAAAAAGGACAGAAAACCAAAGATACAAAGATACAAAAAAAATCAATAAGATCAAAAATAGAAACAAACATGACCAGGAGATCACAATATGTCCAAAAAGAGGTTGAATCTATGGCCCTGGTTCTTATGTTAGAGACAATGGGACAGTGCCCCATTGTCTTATAATCTGTTCTATGGCTTTAAATAACATTTTAAATGCAGTACTGAAACCTGTATCAGTAATTCTGATCTCTGATCTGATCTGAATCCTATTTCCACCACTGGGAATAAACATCCAATATTTACCACAAAAACAAACATTATTCCCGGTAATAAAATAAAAAATAACCAATTTTTGTGGGGGTTTTCTCCTCCATAAAAAAAAAAAAAACCCCTCGCTCCCCTGCTGCTTTGTTCGCTTGTAATTTTCATCCTCCAACGCGAGATGTCCTCGAAGAGTCATAAAAAAAATTCAGAGGCAGATCGATCAGCAGCTCCGACCGAGGAGCATCATGGAGGAAACGGAACAAGGCTGGCTCAAGAAGACAGAAGTGATACATTTTTGTCACCGTGTAACGGCACCCACCCGGCGGGACCAGGACCCCGGACGACGGATAAGCACGTTTACGGAACCGTCGCCTTCTCGTTTCTACATCCCAAACCGTGTTTCCCCGCCGACTGATATCACGGATGGCGCTCTTTTACATTAGTAATAATGGCGGATATGAATTAGCCTAGCTCCCAGGATCTGACCCTATATATATAACTGGACAAAAACTACAGACACGGTCTTTCTCCAGGTATTCTCCGAGACCCCGAATTTAACACTCGATTTAACCGACGGATACTTTGATTTTCTCCCACATTTTCTCCTTACCCTGGTTCCCAGAAGTTCCCGGAATGTGCTGATGGACATTGGGTTTATAAGACATTCCCAAAGACATTGTAAATTAAAGAAATAAAAATGACCCGAAATTCAGTGAAGCGTCTGTCTCTCACTTTTTGTTTACAACAGCGGCACCGGCAAATATGGCCGTCACTTTATATTGACACCCACTATGCTTTCTAACACTGCAACTAAACGGCTGCGGGTTATCAAAGAAAAAACGGTTAAAAAACGGCATTTTCTTACGATTAAGCGGCGGAATTCACACACGGTTTAACACACATTTAACAAATTCCGTTCACATTTATTACAAAAGCTTACTTCAAACTACACTTTTTAAACTCTTTACAAAAAAAAAAAAAAAAAAAGATAGGGGGTTTTTTTTTTTTTTTTTTTTAAACAAAGTGTGTGAACATGTGAACTGCTTTCTCTCACATTTTAAAGTCTCTTCTTATATATATATATTTTTTTTTACACCACATCAAAAGGCGGAAAAATGACTTTTAAAAGTAGATAAACAAACTTCACGTACTTATATAAATTGTAGGTTAAACTTTGCATTAACGCAGCTGGGTTTAATGCAGGAAAATGCTTTTGTTTCAGTTAAGTTTCTTTCCTCTCTTAACACAAAACACGAGCCGGAGGCAGTTTGCAGATACCTGTCTTTGTCTGTGGGGGCGCATCCATCGCTTCGTCTGCTGATGAAATGAATCAACTTTTACATCAAACCGAAGGGGGAAAAAAAAAAAAAAAAAAAAGGGTTAGGAGTAATTAAAGTCCAAATAAACGATCCAGTCTCATTATGACGGAGAGGCTCGTGGCTGTCGATCCGCTGCTCTTCCACTCAGATAAGATGAAGAGGGGAGAGAGAGACGCTCTTTATATCCCCCCCACCCCCACCCCCCCCACCGGGACCCTCCAGGCCACATGGTTGGACGCACAAAAACAAGGTCTGGCCCAGTCCTGGTCTTCAGGGTCATGACCTGGGACCTCTGGTGCAGGGGGGGGGGGGGGGGGTCAGTGGACAGTGGTGGAGTATTTCTGATTTCTGCCACCACTTCACCTTTTCATAGACAGATATTGAACTTACTCCCCTACATTTACATGATAATAAACAAAATAATGATAATAATTAAAGATTATATTGTGGCTACTCTTCAGTATATAACTAATTCAAATTAACCCCACCTTTATGAGGTGTACACATTTAAACATCAGTAATTACTATCCAATAATATAGTATATATTATTCTGAAATTATTATACTAATGCTTTTGTACTTTTGCTCAAGTAAATTTACACTTTAATTTGACTTAAATGAAAGATGTAAGTACGTAATTTCCAAAAGTAAATACATTGAATGGTATTACAGATAAATGCTAATTATGAGTAAATAAGGTTTGATTTGATAATTATGATTTAAAACTATGAGCTCATACAGAGCAAACGACTTTATGTCATCTGAAGCAATGCAGCAAATAAAATAAATACACATCATGACATATTATTATAGATTAAGAACTGTACTTACTTTGGTGTTGGTATAAACGTCACTGCACGTCACTCCATGCATCTGAAACAGGCAGAATATAAAATGTGAGAGTGAATATGGAGATTTCGGGGGTGATTAGCTCTTTGAAAATGTATTTGTACTTTACACTTTCACAGTTCAGAGGAAACTGTTATCATCTTATAAAATATGATAAAACAGACAATAGATTAAACCACCCACCAGTGTATAAGTTGTTAGAATAAGTTCCATCTCGACCAACTACAGCAGTAAAATGACTCCTATACATTGATGCATCAGTAATTATAAGTGAATAATATAAAATGTAATAATAGTACATTCTCAGTGGTCATTGTTTGGATATAAATATATATATTTATCCAAAAGAGCCAGGCATCTTTTCAAAATAAAACAGAAATATTAGCCAAAATAAAATAGTCTAAATGACTCACGTTTAGCACTGATAAAAATCAGCTGGTTTAAATTATTTTAAATTACTCTTTAATTAAGATTACACCAAGCTTCTTTATTTGCCACTGGGCTCATTCATAAAAGTCACAAAGGCGTCAAATACATGTAAATCTTCCTGTAATGTGAAGTGGGTGTTTGTTTTTCTGAACCGAGCTGTATGATAGTGACAGGATGAAGTTCTAACTGTGATAAACAGTGATACGAGGTAGAAGTATACCAAGCTTTATTGAGCATCGCACTCATTCATGTACAGGTAATGTCGAATTTTTGTACAACTCTTGTCAGTAGTGCAACTCGTGCAATGATAAAAGAAAAGAAAAAGAAAACGAAAAGTCCTTCAAGTGTTTCAACGTCAGAGGAGCCGATCTGCCGTGACTTTTTAACGTCACTCAAAAACAATGTTACCATCACGTCAGCAGCTCATGTACACGACATCTCAAAAGACAAAATAAAAACATGAGTTTGTTGGCTTATATATGGTGCACATTCAAGAAGTTAAAATATGTGACTTTGAATTTCGAGAGCAGACCTTACAGATATTTTTCATCAAGGCCTTTTCCTCATATACTGTCCCCAACAGTTGAGATGTGCTGCATGAAGAAATTTCAGTTTGGATCCTTTTACAAATTGTACAAAATCCACATTGGTATGATACAAAGACTTTTTCCTTCCTTTTTCACCTGCCTTTAAATGCATCAATGAAAACCAGGAGAGAACACACACACTTAATAACAGAAACTAATCCACAGGTTCAGATGTGTCCGAGCGCACTGTGGCAGAAAACACATCTTTAATTATCAGCTATTAGGACAGCTCATGTATCCAGACTTTGGTCTGTCCCTTCCAGTGCAGATCGAGTATAATGCAATACAGGACTGAGGAGGCAAAGAGGTACACTATTCAACAGAAGCAATCATTGAATTTAATTACACCTGGGCTCAAGAAAGCAGAGGGATTAGAGAGAGGTGTTTTAGGAACATGTACTGTGAAGATAAGGAGCTGTGAACACAGCTGTAGACAGAGCCAGAGTAACATCACTGAGTAGAGGTGTAGTCATGCGTTTCAGATACACTGTAAAACCCAAGATTTTCTTTGTTTTGTTTTTCAAAGAGGGTCTTTGTATGAGTTTAACCCCTGAGCGGATTTCCATTTAAAAAAAAAAAAAAAGGCAAAGAAAGGGAAGAAAAAATCGGAAAGAAAACATCTGAGCACATCACTGTGGCTGCTCTGAAACCTGCTCAAAAATCAGAAAGTGATGGGTCTTTGTCAAGGACATGCATTTCTCATTTCTCAGAATTCCTTGGCTGCTTTATAGTGTTTGTTTTTCATTTGAATTAACAGCTAGTTCAGCCAGGCATCACCAACACCAACACCAGGAATAAGTTGACTGAGGCAAAGTCGAGGTAAAGACCAAAGGTGGGTTTTTTTTTTTTATTCATTCTACAAAAATAAAGTGTTTTGATTGACTGGGATCAAGAAGCTCAAATCTTAACTGCTGAAATAAAACAGCAGTAACATCTGTAGCAACATCACGTCCCAATATTTAGCATTTATAAGCAATAAACAAACATTTAATAAATGCTTTATCACACACGATAATTTGACTATAAACAGATTTAAGTGTTTGTTAATGTATTTGTCAACTAGGTAACTCCTGTGGACACCCATAAGTGGATACTGGTGTATAAAGAGATGAATGACAGTATATTAAAACACAGTTGTAATATAAAATGCATCTTCATAGGAGAAGTTGTAACTGTTAAACACTGAACAAAATGTCTTTATATCTGCTTATAACCACATTATAGTGCGATTTAAACAATTGATTAAGTGTGTGATTGCTGCTTATTAAAAGCAGGGAGACTTTTTTTTTTTTTTTACATTTTCATTTGTAATGAAAACACTGTGCAGCTCTGACTGCATAAACCAAATATCCATTGTCTGGAAAGAAAGGCCGGTTTGTTGATAACACAAGCTTAGCTTATTCCTCTGATGTTTAACTGTGTCAACATTATTTTCTTACTTTCACCTGCTATAAATAGAGAAAGCGGACAGCTGACACTGAACCAAATCTTTCCTTGTTAGTGCTTTGTAAAGGTGCCTGACTGCAGCGGCTGTTTCTACTGATACAAAGGCACATTTGACAAACTCCTGACGGTTATAGACAAAGAGGAACACAATTATGAAAATGGAATTAAAAAAAAAAAAAAAGGAACCAAGGAACTTTGATCACTTTGAGATCCATGTGCAAAACAAAGATAAAAGCAAAAGCAAACTGGTCTGTGATAGTGATGAAAGAGGTTTTTGACAGTAATGACATTTTGGTCTTTGTCTCGTGAGTGAAAACGTCTACAAAGCATCAGAAAACAGCACACATCAGGTTTCCTGCAGTTAACTGGAGTAATAGTCAAAGGACAAAGAACCAATTCTCTCTCTCCGTTAGTGCTGAACAATAACGAAGAGGGAAAAACTGACTAACAGTGCTCATCATATATTACTATGGGATTGTAGTTCAGCATTAAATGCTATTTTTTTTGTTTAATGACTAAGAAGTTCTCCGGCTCTGAAAGACATAGTTGTCTTTGTCTCGTCCACCTTTGGTCTGGACCAAGAAATAAAAGTCTTTGCTTCATACCAGGTAATCTGGACTAAACAGACTAAAGCATGTGTGAGGAGTGGATAACAGCCACAGGCTCTCTAGGTTTAAACTCTGTCTGGACCAATATATCACAAATCTTTTCACTCTGAATGTCAGAGGACAATACATCACCTGTCAAATCGCTCTAGGTGAAAACAAGAGTCTCTGGAGATTAAAATTAAAAGAAAAAACCCTGAAATCTTCTCTCTGTACAACCACTGCTTTACATCTGAGAACCACGACAGCTCGGTGCAACACCTGACCCTCGACGATGGGAAAAAGGGGGCGTGAGGGTGCACAACGAGGGACGGCGGTCCTGGAGCCTGCAGTGCAGAGATAGACATTGATGGAGCCAGATCCCTTTAGAATGGGACGTGAACTCAAGGGGTGGAGATGGGATCGACTCCCATGAAGCCAAGCGGTCCACCTCAAACTATGTGTTGGGTGCGTGACTCAGACTTTGAGGGTGGAGCTGCTGGCGCTTCTGCTGCTCCTGCACAGCCAGCTGCTGGCACTGGTCCGACGTCGACAGCTTGTTAATTAATGGAGACACACAGTTCGCTGGAATGATCAGACCTGAGGAAGAAATACAGGGTTAAGAATGAACCATTATCTTACATACAGCTGTAAAACCAACAATGTAAACGTCAATAATAGATAGGAAACAAAAAGTTCCTCGTTTTGGGAAATCCTCCTTTTTGTTTTGCTGAGAGTTAGATGAGAACATTGATACCACTCTCATGTCTGTGCAGTAAAACTGAAGCTGGCTCCAAGAAGTCACTGCTCTGGCTGAGAACACCCCATAAAACCTAAACTTGTCATTTCTCCCACTTCTGTTTTAGTGCAGATTAAACACACATGAGATGTTACGAGCCAAGAGCCAAAATAGCAGTTTCCAGTCTTTATGCTGAGCTACGCTAACCGGCCGCAGCTTCATATCTAACAGATGAGAGCCGCATCGATCTCCAGTTGGAATAAATGGGCGAGCCACTTTGAGCTTGTGGCGCTCTTCAGTTATTTGGTCAGGAGCATCAGCAAAGGCAGGACACAAGCAACACATCCTGAAAACAAGGGTCCACCTACAGAATCTGACAGCAGCACGAGGGTCCATCCTAACGCAGGGTTAATTATAGGGGCAGGAAACTGAGGCTGATATGAAACAGACTGAGGTATTCCACAATAGATATCTGAAAAGGCGACGTGGCATCGGGTGACCGATCTAGATCACAACCTTGGACTTACACAAGAAAGAAAAAAATTGATGGACTCCTCTGGGCAAAATAAAAACCTAGACCACCAACAACGGTCCTGACAGACGAGATAACCAAGATGAAGCTAACCTACAGAGAGACTCAACACCAGGGTTTCTAACAAAGACCTTTTTCATACTACACAATTATATCATGCAATGTTTTATCGGTTTAACAATCAAAACAGCCAAAGTATAAAAGTACAGATGATGGCCTAGAATTATTATTATATTATACTATTCATGGTTATTTAGTCACACACACACACAGTATCAGGCCTTCCCTGCAGTACACAACAATAATCTCTAATGCTATAATCCATGAAATTAAATTTAAGAAATGAAGGGAGCTCACTGTCCCACAGGGGATGAAGAGGCTTCAGTTGTATCTTCTCATGTAACTCTCAGTAAGAAAGCAAAAAACAAAAAAAAAAAAAATATTTCCCAAAATGTGAAACTATTCCTTTAAAAGAAGCAGTTCCTCAACTTACCAACTATCCTCTGTCCGTCTTCTGTTCTGAGGCGGACGATCTGCACCTTCACATTGGTTCCGCTGACCGGCGTTAGCACTTCCTCCAGCTCGTTCCACACGCTGAGCACCGAGCCGCACAGAACGTAGTACGTCCTGCACCGGAGACCGACTTCACACTGCAGACCCACCGACGCCTTCTTACAGTTCCCCCGCCTGTGGGCAGAAAAACCACATGGACTGACATTAACAACCACAGAAGATGGAAACAAAGACTTTTAA
Source organism: Seriola lalandi dorsalis (assembly GCF_002814215.2). Taxonomy (NCBI): domain Eukaryota; kingdom Metazoa; phylum Chordata; class Actinopteri; order Carangiformes; family Carangidae; genus Seriola; species Seriola lalandi. The sequence continues at coordinate 108,433 of NW_019522664.1, read as the reverse complement.
GTTTTGACTCATCAACGGTAACAGTGAGTCTAAAGTCTAAAAAAAAAAAAATCTTTACAAATGCATCACAAATATAGTTTCATTTTTTTTCAAAGAGACAATTTTCTGAAACGGCTGGGGGGATTTTAGTTTTTGGGTTCTATTTTTAGCTGTGGATCAATACACATTTGGTACTTTAGTGAGTATTTCCAGCTGCAGGGAGGATATGCAAGTATCCAGAACTGACTGAAGTTAACTGTTGTGCCAGTGTTCATGGTGATGAAGGAACATGTCACTCAGTAGCAGCAGTGTGGCTCACTGATGTGTTTTTAATAGTTTAGTTTAGTAGCTCTACAGCTCAGAGCAATAAGACATATAAGGCTTTGGATACACAGACATTCTTTGTTTGTTTTGGTCTCATGAGATTCATTGACAGAAGAAAAACATTGAACAACACCAGACACAGCCATTAACATAAAGTGCACATACCAATATGCATGAGAGCAGATTCTTGCAGACGACTTGTACTGGTCAGTCCAGTGCTGCTTAGCGTCTTCTGACAAGACCTAACAGAGCAAACGAAAAAAAAAAAAAAAACGTCATGATTCACCGCATAAAGAATTTAGTGTTCTTCTCAGTGACTTTAATTAAAAAAGGGATGTTGTGTAACCTTTTTAAACTTCTTCTTGATGTCTGTGTACGTCTCCAGTTTGAGTTGTTTGCCGGTGTTTGGCCTGTGCACCAGGAACAGCCGCTTCTTGGTGTTCACCTCTTTGACCAGTATGGCTGTTTTCTTGTTGTTCCTCATCTGAAAAGGAAACGCATGTTGTACTCACAGCGGCGCTCAGTTTTATCAGTCCTAATTAGTTCTACTCAGCACATGAAAACAGTTGGATAAAGACTTCTTCAGCTCTTGGCGAGAGATATCAGAAACTCTGCATTGCAAACTGGATACTAACTGGATTGGCATGTACCAGGCAGGGTTTGATAAAAAGATGCCACTGAGTTGCATCATGGGAAATCGTTTTAGCAGAGCAAAAACTTTTAAGTAAGCCATACCTGTACATAGAAACCGTCATCTGGTCCATTCTGATCTGCCCAAGCATGTGTGGCTTCTTCCCACGACATTCCTCTCTCCACACTCACCTGGGAAAAGACACGCACAGATATAAAGTCAGGTAAAGTCGCTGCGATCCCCACACATCCTAAAGGGCGTATAAATAAAACGTGAACTTACGGTGAAGAGTTCCACATGTCCTGATGTGGTGTAGCCTGGCGTTAGGAATTTCCTGCAGTCGACCTTCTTCACCTTCTCATCACCGGAGCCCAGATCTAATAAAAGACAGGTGGAGATAAGAGTTTTACACACGTTTGATACCTTTCGACTTCAGCCCTGAAATCCAACCTTCAGAGCAGACAGATGATTGCTGATTTTCACAGAGGAAATATATAAAAGTGGGTATAATGATAAAATGAGGAATAATAACACGATCTTACCGAGAATGCCCATATCATATCTGCCATTCTTCTTGGCTTCCTGTATGACTGCTGCCAGTGTGTCAGAAAAGTACTGGAACAAGGCGTTCTGCTGCTGCACCTCCATGCCCAAAATACGGTTCAGGAACTTCCCGATGTTGTTGTAGTCTGGCGCAGTAACAAAAGTATATGCATAAGATCTATTTGAAAATTTCAGCATCACTGCACCTGCATTGCAAATGAAATTACCGGCAAGAACAGCGGTAATGTCAACCCTTTTTCTGCTAATTTAAAAATCACCTTTGTCCAGCGAGAGCGTGCCAGATCTGTCCTCCACATTTATCAGGCCCACACCTATTAATCCACTTTGAATTTCTGCAGAAGAAAAATGATGTTATTAGTCAGAGCAGCAGACGAGAACCACTGATTTTTTAATAATACAAAAGATATAAATGTCAAGCAATTACAGGAAGCTACAGGGTGAACTAACTGTGCAGCAAACAAAATGGACTGTGTACATTTCTGATTAAAGGAGAAATTCCCTGCCTTGTTTATTAGAGCATGAGTCATACCTTTGAAGAAGTCCCCTTTAAAGTCAGAGGGCGGAGACACTAATGGAGAATCGAGCTTTACGATCGACTTCATCACAATTTCCAGAGCGTTCCTGCCGTACTGTGGCACAGATCAACATGAGTGAGTCACTGGCAGGTAAAGACAACTATAAGAGCTTCTCTCAGACAAACGCTTGATGTACTTACTTTGTTGTCAAAGTTAAACCGGCTGAGATCCCTGGTTTCTGTTGCTCTTCGGTCTCCGTGAGTGAGAGCCCCCTGTTGGAGAGAGTGACAACAAATGGAGTTAATGTGTAGTATAAATGAGGAATGATTGGTTTCTAATTAAGAATACAATGAGTCCTTACCAGGCTTTCAAGTCTTTTGGCAACAATGGATGCGAATCTCTGCTCTCCTGCAAGCTCCGATATGAGGAAGACATATTCTGGAGCCGTGACCTGGTTTGACCTGTGAGTTCTCCCTGTGCCCAGACAAACAGAACAGAAAGTTCGGTACATATTGAACCACGTCGTCGTCATTTCGTATCTGTTAAATGCAAGAAGTACAGAAGAGCCCAAGGTTTAATATTTACTGACCGAACTGCTGTATAGCTCTGTCTGCACTCCACGGTAGCTCTAGTGTCATGTGGACTCTCCGCCGCTGGTTCTTCACTCGACGATCGGCCTGCAGGGATATACCTGAGCTGGCAGCCTCTGAGATGATGGCTATGTTCTGGTCGGAAAGAAAGACAACCAATATTAACCTTTCACGTAAGGAAGTGGAATTAGCAGCCGCTTCATTTATTTACAAAATGCCATCAGTGCTGTCACTAGTTTCAGATCCCTCAGTATGAACAGTGAGACAGCTGCAGGACAGAGACTGAGCACAGTCGGTAAAGTGAATGTTTCCTTTGACACCTAATCTCTTTGGTGCAGTTCAAATTAATTCTGGTGCATTTGCCTTTTTTGGTTCAGTTCATTTGTTGATGTAAAAGTTTGAATTGGTGCAAAGTCAACAGCTGGGGCAAGACAGCCTGAACAGGAGGGTGTCATTCAACTTACAATCAGGCTCAGGTGTGTTTTGTTCGCTGCGTGACAGCAAAATGAATAATGTATTTCGGTAGTTCAGCATTAAAAACAAAACTAGAATTCCTGCCTCACGGTTGTATCCCTCCACCAAACAGTCAACTTGCAGGAAATATGGTCACAATCTGAGTTACAGCATTGAATAAGGGCTTGAAATGTTTTCGCAGAACATTGTTATGTCACAGAAGTTGACCTTCGACCTTTTGGATATAAACTGTCATCACTTCATTAGGAGTTTGTGTTAAACTATGTCATAATTAGCGTTTGAATTATTGCGTTACATCTAAAAACATGTTTTGTGAGGTCACAGTGACCTTGAACTTTGACCTTTTACCAACAAAGTCTTAATCAGTTCATCCTCAAGTTGAAGCGAATGTTCAAATCAAATATGAAGAAATTCCCTCAAGGGATTACTGGGCCATTGTGTTAATGAGAATGGGACGGATGGGTGGACGGACAACCCAAAAACATAATGTTCCAGCCTCTGCTGTCGCCAGTGTGGAGGCCTAATGAAACATGGTGCCCCCACAGTAACTGTATTACCGAACAAGATGCGTCTTTTTCATCCTGTTTGTCATTATTCATATCATGAGATCAAACTGCATTCTCAAGAAATAACAATCGTTTCTTTCCTGGTGGCACCAGAAAACATGAACAAACACATCAAGTCCAGTAAAGAGCAGCGTGACTTTCCCCATGAGTCAATGCAGCACTGATGATGTAGGACGGCATCATCAAAACTGTTCAATAAATAAGTAACTCATCACTCCTTGTCACATTTTTCCCTTGGTCCAGACCAAATGACCCAAACTACAGGTGTGAAACCCCCAATCACTTATGATTAACATGTTCAGTTAAATCTATCTCCCCGGTAACTCTGCCTTTACCTTCTCTCCATCCATGAACCTCTGCTTCTCTGTGAGGTTGAGGATTTCCACCGGGACATCCAGCTCAGAGCGAGACTCATAGGTGATGCTGCCGTCGTCATTACTGACCACACGACCTTTACGTCCGGTCATCTGGAGCGCAGGAGAACAAACACTTGAGTCAGTGAAACACAATACCGATCCGGCTTTAAAAACCCAACAACAACATGAGAATTACTTAAAGCTACACAGAAGCCAGCCACAGATGTTCACACCTCAGCGACATTGTCAGGTCCACCCAGTTCATCGATGAGCTCGTCCAGAGTGTTGGGAGGTAGATCCTCTGCCAGCTGCTCAAGTTTTTCCAGCAGATCTTTCTTCATTTTCTGGGCATGTTCCACTGCGTCCTGACTTGTCAGACAGGTATCCTGAATCTCCGGCTTGACTAATGAACAAATAAAAACAAAGGCGTTCACTAACTAAGATTATATCAGAGTGTCATAATTTGTCTTTGCCACGCTGCGAAGTGCTTACCTGTGGCAGGGGCGCTGGGGGGGTTAACGGGGGCAGTGAAAGCAGGCCTGGTGGAGCCCAGCCCGGACGCTAACAAGGCACTTTGAATGGAGTCTGGATCGATGCTCTTCCTTCTCTTTTTCTTCTTCTTTTCTTTCCCTTTCTTTGGTTCCTTTCTGATTAGCCAGGGATCTAAACAAAGGAAGGCATAAAGGTTTCCCCCATCAGCACCGAACTGGCTATAAAATGTTTTCATTCAACGTCCACAAGCCTCCTCCGTCTCACCGTCTTCCTCGTCGTCGCCGGACTCGTCTCTGAATGGGTTGAAATCGTCGTCTTCGTCTGCTGAGCTGACAGACTTTAAGCTGTCGTCACTGTCGCAGTCTTTACCGGAGTCTCTGTCCGAATCCTCCGACTGGCTCTCCTCCGAGCTCGTACCCGACAGACCACCGTGTTTGCGAGGCCTCTTTTTCTGCTGCTTTTTGACCTCTGAACCTGGAGAGTTGATCAGATGAAGACAAGGCAGGGATTATTTCTTAGCTTTGTGGAGTTTCTGACAGATAGATAGAAGACAGGTTCAGTTCAGTTTTAGCTTTTAACTTTCATTACCTTTCCTCTTCTTGCCTTTCTGTTCAGGCTTCGCTGCGGTTTCACTGGGAGAGGGCGTCTTCTTCGCTGAGAGGTCGATGCCTAACAGGCTGTAAAGCTTCTGTCTGTCTGGAGCTGGGAAGTGCTTCTCAATCAGGGACTGCAGCACACCTCTGCAACAACAACAAAACATTTTATTACAGTGACACTCATTTCACCCTGATTAAACCATGTGAGAAAAATTATCTGTGGTCAGTCCGTACTTTGCAGTCGACACGAAGTCATTGAGTTCTCCTCCTCCTTCCTCCAAGGCCTCCAGTGTTCTCGCCTCACCGGTGGACTGAAGACCAATCACCACACACTGCGGAGGAAATAGCTCGTCAGTAATTTATACACTGAGGATACCACTGAGCATCATCGTTGTATTGAGAAATTGAAAAATTACTGACCATTTGACCATTTATGGTCAAATAGTGGTCAGGGCTTTTATTCACCCGCTTCCCACAGATTTCCAGTACAGTACCAGTACAACAGAGTGAGTGAGCCACTAGGTTAGTTTGTTATAAATTAGCTCTTCCTCATCAATAACAAGTTTCCAAGATTCTGTAGAGTAAAATATTTCTCCCCTGTCTCTCACATGTTGAGTTTATTTACATACAGACCCTGCTTCTCTTCCTGTACACAGTCTGTCATGCAGTAACACACTTGTCATTTGTCAATGAAGCTTAAAGAGAAAGTGTTTGCATTAGCGGAGTCAGTCATGAATCAGGATCACAATATTAACAACGGGAATGATTGTGAATCCTTTAACATTTCATGCGTAGACTCACCTTCCCATTCTGGACATCCTCTCTGGCCAGCTGCACCACTCTGCGGACTTTGGATGCAATGCAGAGATATTTGAAGAATCGCTGGTGAGCAGACCAGAACTGGCCCCACATGGACTTCTTCATGCGTTGTTCTGCATCCATCAGATTCGCAGCCTGCTGGAACTTCTCACGTGCACTCACCCACTGGGGGAAGCATGGGAGCAGGATGAAATCAGTTTACTGATTGCAAGCACATATAAAAGAAAGTAATGTGGTTAAAATGCTGTTATAACTTCTACACGCTTATTTCTATTTGCTTACCAGCCTCACAGACTTGTTGTACATGTAGATGTACTTCTGAGTCAGGGGAACCTCCTCGATCTTGAAAGTCACACCTGTAAAACTCAACTGCCTCGCTATGTACATCCCCCTCAGTTTCATGTCCATAGCTACTATTTCCATGGCACCAACACCTCTGAAATTGAGGAATAAATGTACAAAAACACACATTTTTTTTTAAATAAGAGACAAGAAACAGATTTCCCACTAACCACCTGTTAAAACCTATGAACGTTTTGAAAGATTTTCGGAGGGAAATATTTTTGCTGTCATGTATAAAAAGAGAAAACCCACCTGCGCTCAACAGCTTGAATAAAGTTGCCAAATTCTCTGAAGGGTGTTTTGTGCCCCCAGATGCCCAGCCGGTTCATGTAGGCCATGTTCCGAGGTTCAGAGGCACCTACACAGAAACGAGTACAGTAATTTTCAGTATCTGGTGTTTGCACAGATTCACCTTCCTCACCAAGGTTTAATCTGCCAATTCAGTTCGAGAAGCAAATATCAGTTGGTCACATCTACTCACCTGTAGCACTTGCATACACAACCCGAGCCTTGGGGAGTTTGTTCTGCAGTTCCAACACCGCGAGCCCGGTTTTCGTAGGTTTGGAAGAACCAATTGGACACACATTTTTGGCTTTGTGACACTCGTCATAGACAATCTAGAGATATTTGGTTAAGGAAAGTCATTTGAATTCCTGAAAAGAAGACGGTATAAAATCCATCTTATTCAAATGCGTACGGATCATCTATTTTTAGTAACAGCACCTTCAAAAAAGCTTCTATAAAAAGGATACAACTCCATCAAAGTCCTCCCCGCACCAGTGGAGAAGCTGTTCAAATCTCGTCTTGTACTTGCCTCCTGATTGGCTCTCTCCTATCAAGGAGGAGTAGGTGGCGAAGATCACACCTTTCTTCACACTGCCGTTGTGTTTTGAGGAGATTTTGCCATATTTGAACTGGAAAGATAAAAAGTGTAATTGAGTCAGACTTTAACCAGCCAGGAAACATTCCTCACTGTTCTCATCGGTGTATCATCCAAGGATCTTACCTTGTTCAGTGAATGAACCTGAATGTTTTTGGCTCCAATATCCCTTAAATCCCGTTCAGCATCATACTTCAGATCATTTGAGACACTAAACCTGAACAAAAGGATTTAATACATAAGATAAATTAGGTAATTAGCTTGGCAAAACATTTACTTGAAACACAATAGGTTGTAGTCCCTCAGTGTTGAATATAATTCAAGAGATTTGTGGTATTTACCAAAGTGATCTCTTCCGGCCTAAAAGGTAATTTTCATAGATGATCCCTGCAATGGTTCGGCCTTTCCCCACACCAGCTCCATCCCCGATCAAATAGGCAGCTCGGTCACCGCTGGGGAGGAATGTCTCGTGTTGCTGCGATCACAGAAAAGAAATAAACAATTAAGACTGCACTATTTTTCCTTTGAGTGTCACACAAAATCATAGTGAAAAAGAAAAAAGAAAAAAGGAATGCCAAGTGTTTACCTGCAGTGTTGATTTTGGCTCCTATCTAAATTTTTAATTTTTAAATGATACATTATTTATGGGAGGCTTTTCAAGGTGCTTGACATGACAAACTAATTAAGTAAGAACAAAACTAAAAAAAAAAAAAGAACAGAGTAGTGCAGGAAATAAAATTTTAATATTAAAAGCAATTTAAAAAAAGAGACTTTTAGACAAATTTCAAGTTTTGTACAGCTACGTACAGTGCAACAAATACATTAACTAACATCTGAATAAGAGAAAGATTTGGGCAGCTGTGGATATGTTTTACCAACCAGGTGCACGTCTGTGTTTCTGCAGATATTTTGCTTTATTCTGGTTTTTGTTGTGAATCAAAACTTTTTGAGATAGTTTTTTCTTCACAAAATGAACGCTGCTTACCTGAGCTGCGTACGTGATGGCTTCCAGCTGCAGAGCAGACAGGCTGCCCCGATCAATGGTTTCCTCCGGGATGGACAGTCGGTACCACACATCTGGAGGGTTGACGCTGGACAGGGAACTGGTCTCCACCACGGGATCAGGATGCCGCAGGCCAATCTTTACTACATTGACAAAGTGACTGGTCAGTGGCTCGACACAGAAACAGTAACAAGGAATCATTCTGTTTGATCTGATTGAGCGTCATCCGCCAAGGGAGAGCTGTTATCACTCAATCCAGCCCATTTTCAGGCCTGATTACACAGTGGCTGGCTGAATACTGCAAATTAAGTTTGTAGAATGGCTACACCTCACTGTTAAATATACACAGTGTTACCATGGCATGTGTGCTTCAGACTCATAACCAAACAATACTGGCTATGGCTCGGCAAAGCTCATTATCAAACTGATTACAATTCCTCCATGTTTGTCATCACATGGAGACGTGGCTTCAAGAGATTAGGAATCAAAGCAGTCTAACTCAACAGTTATACTCACATTTCATTGGCATGTACTCTGCATAAGTCTCTGCATGACCCAACTCATCTTCCTCTTCCTCCTCAGGCTCATCCTCTTCTTTCATCCCTGGGGGTTTCTACACACAGAGATTGACATAAAGAGACAATAAATTCTCACAATATTCACTTGCTTTTAAGCATTTCTTAGACCTAACGATAAACAGTACCGTTCCTTGAATATACTGATGCATTTAGCAGAATGCATGCTTTTAAAACACTCACCAGAGGATGTGAAAAGTTTTGCATTTTAATGTCATCACTAATCCAGATCCTGGCAGCATCTTTACCCATTACTTCCTTCTTGATCCCATTGTTAATTTCACCTGAAACGACAACAGAGACAACAGGTGTTACTGATACAGTGAATGCCACTCAAGTACAGATGTGCTAAATTTGAAAATATTGCAGTTTTGAGGGAACTGCCACACATCAGGTTAATTCAATCACCTCAATTTGCCTTCATTTTGTATTTATTAACTGAACTTTGCATAGATCACCAGCTTTTAGATGGCTTTGAAATTCAAAGTTTCCATGTTTAAATAGAACATGGACAAGAGGGTGTACAGGCATCTAACATAGAACACACACAAGTAATTTGTATTCTCATTTGGTACACTTTATCTATCTATTCATTTCTAATGACCTGTCCGATGAACCTTCTGTTAAATTACTTCTGGAAACACGACTTTGATCAAAAGGTTTTTAAAGAACCTCTTTGTAAATAGTTTTTTCTCCGTACACAGCTTCTGATAACTTAAGATGATAGTCTTTCCTGTAACCTTATTGAAATGTTAATATTTATGTCTGCATGCAGGTTGGTTTAAGTGCATCCTCTTTGCTGAGGGGTAAACAGGGAAATTGTTTGGTTCTGACTGAACATGGCTAACCGCCCTGTGCTGGGACTTAAACCTGCATTGAGCACTATTGATATCATCAAGTGACTCTAAAGAGACGCCAGGAGGTCTGAACCCACTAAGAATTAATAACCCACTCTGTAGCTTTTAGCTCATTATTTTGGATCTCTGGACCTCAAGTGAACTCTCAGGTTCTTTTAACTTCCTTTAACATTTTATAGGCCTCTCCAAATGGTGATGATTAAAATCATACATCACCACTACGGTCTAATTGCACTTTTAAATAACTTACTTGGACCTGTAGCTGTTGCTACTGGTGGAGCAATGTCAGGTGGAGGCTTTAGCTTCATCAGCTCCATTAGACTGTTGCCCTTTAGGCCAGTGCTCTTCACATGGCCGGTCCTAAGAAGATCTTTCAACTGAATCTGCTAAGAAAATAAAATGTACGATCATAACCAGGAGGAATGCCTTTCACTCTGATGTCCTCCATTTTCTTTCCGCTATTGAACACTGAAAACATGTGCTCCACCAACTGACCTGTTCTCTGTTCGAAGGCACGACTGTGGAAGCTGAAGGAGGAACAGTTGTGGAGGAGGGGGTGGATGAACCTCGCAGGGCTGAATTAGCAACATGGACCACCTTGGTGACCGTTATGGTGTGTTTGATGGGGTTTGTAACTGATTGTTTGGTTGCGACAGCTCCTAGCGACGGCAACTGATTCAGCTGATTTAAGACAAATGTGGTGGTTGATGGCTGAGGTTTGTGCTGTTGGAGACATCAGACAGAGAGTTAAGTTTGATTTTAATGCATACCACAATACATCAGCAACAGCAAAGCATTGTGTCTTCAATAATTAATCAAGGGAACATCATGTTCTGTAATCTCACCCTGAAAGTAACTATAGGGACTGGAGCTGGAGGCTCAGTTCGAACAACTTCCACTGTCTCTGCCCCCACGCCAACATCCAGGGCATTGATGGAGATAGACTGAAAGAGAACCAGAAATCAGAATATTAAGTTATAAAAATACTGCTTCTGGTCCATCATAACTAAAACTAAGGATCATCTTACTTGCTGGGTTGTAGAGGGCTGTGCAACATCCTGAGAATCAACATCAAATAGGCCAATATCATTTGGGCAAATGCCACTCTCACTTAGGGCAGCGAGAAGTAAATCCTGTCCAGGATCCATCTGCAAGAAAAACGAATAGAACTTTGTTAACATCCATCATGTGCTGACAACATTTATTCATAAACAAAAATGTAATCGAACAATAATAGCTGATAAAAGAAAATACATCAGCAACAAATTCGGTAAGTTTTCCAGTGTTATAGTTTGTTTTGTATGACAGAAAACAATCTCTCTCAAAACAAGCAATTTGAAAACCATATTAGGAAAACGTGATCTGCAATTTTCCCCATTTTCTGACAGTGTATAGAACAAAAATTCAATCAATTAATCAACAAAATGTTCAGCAAATTAATCGATAATGAAATCAATGGCAGTTGCAGCCATAAAACATTGCAACACAGAACAAAGGATGTTTGTACTTTGTTATACTACACACTAAACTGTCTGAGAGACTAATCTCTGCTTGAGCAACTGGATGAACCAGAATTCTCTCACAACCACAAGCATGTAAATGATCATTTCCAAATAATTTAAATAGTGCTGATATAAAAAGGCAATTAATCAACTGAAAATAAATCTATTGTAACTATTTTAATAACTGATTAATTGTTTCAGCAGCTTTGTCAAATAAAAATGTTAAACATTTTAATGCTTTCAGGTTCTCAAATTTGAGAATTCACAGCCTCTCTTGTTTTTAGAAAGTCACCTTGGGCTCTAAAATTTGAATTTTTCAGGTTTTTTGTGTTTTATAGATGAAATTAACAATCAAAACAATAATGAGCAGATTGATCAGTAATGAAAACAAAACAAAAAATGTTCATTGCAGTCCTGAGTTTACATGTTATTTACAGAGGACAGATGCTAAAACATGCTACTGTGCATGCTTACAAAGTAAAAGTCAAAACAGTAATGTAACCAAAAACTGTACAAATAACTGCATGGCCCCCCAAAAAATATCAGAAGATATGTATTAGTAGATCTGGAATAATTAGCTGATCAACAGAAAATAAATCAGCAACTATTTTAATAACCGAATAATTGTTATAAGTCATTATAGTCAACTTTAAGCAACAACGCCCACAAGTTTGCAGTTCCTGTTTTCGTGAATGTGAGGATTTGATGCCATTTCTTTGTCACATATAATTGTTAGTTGCAGCCCTTGACATTAGAAATACTGACCGACCCACATGTATAGCACACGTGTGGATTAAACAAGCAAAGGGAAATTCAGATTCAAGTTTCTAAAGAAAAATAAACCTGTTACATATTTTTTACATTCAAAATAAGACGACCAAACATTTGTTGTTCACATTTAACACATAGGCAAAGTTACTTCAGTCTAATGTAAGAGAAATAATACGCCTCTATTGTAAATTTTCGCTTCACCGCATCTACTCAAAGACCGCACGCCGGAAAATGAAAATGAAACTTTAAAAAGGAAACCACCGACCCGGAGAACCTCAGTTTAGTCCAATGTAAGACTAACGATAGAAGAATGGGAGATATCCATTTATAACTGAAGCGTTTACACACCAGATCTGGTCCGAGTCTTGATCCGAAGTGTCCCAAAACAAGACACGTGTTTGCAATGCCCTGCTTTCAACTTCCTGATCCCTCTGACTCTATGGTAGCCCCCCCCCCCACCACCACCACCTCACCCCCGGACTCATCGCTAACTTCACCAGTTAATAATTATAAACAAACAAACAGGATCTAACTCTGCAGTGTGTCACGGTAGCAAACATTCAACCCGCTGATTCAGTTATGGCTCATTTGCAGCAGCTAACCACTGACTGACAGTGGCATGCCAGCTTATAACTGGCCTGGTTTAGCCCAGGGTGACACAGCTTAGCAGTGCAGTTAGCTCAAAGACACTTTCACATTCATCACTGTTACGAGACGAGGCAGTGGAGTCAAATGTGTACAAACTAACAACAGGGAACTTAATCCCAAGCAATGTGCAGCTACGGATTTCCCAAAGATCAAACAGGCGTTGTAAATGTCACAAATGTCAACCCACTTCTTTTAAACCCCACTGTAGCTACCTCACAGGTGGTGACATTATGCATTTATTACCTGATGTTTCTAACTTTATCTCTAACACCGTTGGGCGTCAACGAGCATTTTCGTTAACATTTAGACACACAAGTTTTTTGGTTAGCCAAGTTACGCTGCTGCAGCAGGAAACCGAATTACCAATAAACGAAGCTACAGGACAAATCTCCAGTAACAAAAACATCACCGTATGGCTCACTGTGTCCTCCCCCAGTCTGTCTCACAGCAGTTGTGAGCGGCTCGGTCGGCTAACACGGTTGTTGTCGCTCTCACGCAGTGTCATCGCAGACGCTAGCTAGCGTTAGCAACCGAAAGCGTTAACAACGCTGCCGTTGTCGCATCAAACCGAAAATAACGAGCAAAAATATCCGTCAGGTGTCAAAAACACGACGGCAAGTTTTTTGTTTTTAACGACGGAGGTGTTCAGTTGGTGTTACATGAACGGTTCCCCCGCAGATGTGAGGTTACCTGGCGGTCGGTTGGACGGTCTGTCGATCGGCGGGTTGTTGTCCTCTCCGCTCCGCCGCGCTCACGCCATCTTTTTATCAAACGCTCCGCCGCATGCTGGTCACGTGACGCGCGGCCCCACAGCGGCCGTTTTCTCAATCAAATTCTGCTCCCGGCGTCGATGTAAACGGGTCTTGGGGCAGCCGCGGGGCACCCTCCGACGAAGGTGAACCGACAAAAGCGAAAAATGCGGCATTTTTAAAACGTTAATGCAAACGACAAACATAGCAGAGTCACCGAGCTAATGTAACATCACGTGACCCCCGCTAGGTCTTCGTCGGAAGTGACGATTACAGTTTCTTCTTCTTCGTCCTCTTCCTCTGTTGCTGCACCTCGTAAATAAACCGATTACTGCAGCTGGGTGCTACAAGAGGAAAACACAGTTTGTTGAGTTTTAATATGAAAATAAATTAAAAAAATAAAACACCTGCAGAAAACAGACAGTTCAAATAAATAAGAGCCTCTCTTCAAATGTCAATATAGTGTTACATTTATTCCATGAACTGAAATAATTAAACAACAACATCAGTAGCATGTGCAGACATTTGGGTTAAAAAATGTGTCAAAAAATCTATAAAGTTAATCAGTTAAATCTTCCATATGATAATGAACATTTGAAAATTGAATTCACTTTTCTAATTTTCATTTTTTTTTGTTAGATCAATGTATGATAGAGGTACAATCAGTACAAAGTGATAGGGCAAGAAAAATACAAACAGAAAATAAATAACATAGCTAAGGGCAGTTTTTTGTGCTGCTTTCTTTTCCATATAATTCAGTGATTTGCAGTACAGAGCTAGTTCTTTCATAAATACAACCAATAAATAAGATCAGGACCTGTTTTTATCAAACTCAAGACAAAACATATGACCAGTTTACAAAATATGCGTTGTTATAGACAAAAGTATAAAATGTTTATAAATAGCAGCATTACTGTGCCAGGTGTTCCAGATAAAATACCAACTGAGTGTACAACAAATATTATTCCAGTTTTCATGCCATAAGAACTGCAAACAGAACCACTTAACACAAACCAACCAACTATTAGACTCTAACATTAAGAGATTTGGTCGACTTTAAAACGTCTCCAATCTTGTATTTTGGCTTTACCAAATATTCAAAGATTCAAAAGCTTTATTGTCAAATGCAGATATAAACAACTTATCAATGCAATTAAGTTTCTTAATTTGCTGTCTCTCTATCCTGATGCATTCAATTATTGTATCTCACAAAATATACTAGAAACTAAGAAATTGAAATAATAAAAAAAAGATGGATGTTATCTGAGGCAAATATGTAACGACTGAGAACATATTTTGTAATTCAAATATATACAAACACACATTATATACAAATATATAAATACATGTAATGAACACACTTGCACTACCGCTGTCGGCCTGCAGGGGGCGACATTGTCCCGTCTCTCTTCTCCTTCATTTACATGGAGAAAAATGGCGGAGTGGAGCTGCGGAGCTGCGGAGGCTGCATCGGCGAAGCTGCTGGCAGTTTAAACACAACACACGGGCACACAGTCGCCGCGGACGGGGCCACCGTGTAGGGAGGGCACTACCGTAGGAGCGGGGCGAGGTTAATCTCCGAACCGGCGGACAACTTCATTTATTATTTTCCCT
>NW_019522664.1:77216-91628 GCF_002814215.2 Seriola lalandi dorsalis | reverse complement strand
TTTTTATATTTCAGCGGATTATGTAAGAGTAGGGAGTGAGAAGAACTAGAAACACATGAATGATGCACTTGTTATTTTCTGTTCATTTACCTTTTTCTTTATTCCTCCCAGGTAGGAGAACAAATACCATCAGCACTACACCAAAAGCCTCGAAGAGCCAGTGTTCACCCTGCTGGTCAGATGAACAGCCGTCACCTCCGCAGCTCTACTGCTCTCAGACCTGCCTTCGTTCCCCTGCTGAACCCTCCCTGCCTCTCAGTAACAGCCTGTGTCACAGTCTTCTCCTCACAGACAACAGCGGCGCTCTCCACAGCCACCAGAGGAGAGGAGTCCGCCACCAGAGGAGAGCGACCCGCCCCAAGGTCGAAGGAAAGAAACCACCTCGAAGAATGTACGCACGTCCTCATTACTCATTCGTTATTCGCCACCATGGCACGATGTCGTCATGCTGGCGTCTTCGACTATAGATGATAGATAGTAGAAACATCATACTTACACTATAGCTACCCCATATGCAGTAGATGATCTGAGTAGATTTTAGCATGCCTTTCTGCACACATTTGCATATTGATTAGGGATCAAACCTGATCAAATAACATAATAGCGTAATGGCTGTTGACATAGTTGTGATAATTGTTGTTGTATTCTCCTTTTCCACTAAAGTGCAGCCGGGAAAAACTCCCAAAACCGAAAAGTTACTGACTACTACCCAATAAGACGAAGCTCAAGAAAAAGTAAAACAGAGCTAAAGGTAAGATTGAAAAATTGTTTTTGTTACATACAACAGCTTATTATATGAATTGGGGTGGATGTTAAATTATAGCTGGAGCAGATATTACTGTATTGGCTTGAACATAACACGTTTGTTTTTTGTTTTTTGAGAGAGAGTGGAGTTTACTTTTAAAAGTTTGGGTCTTATTGGAGGATTATGGGTTGTTTGTAGCCTTAATGTTGCTCGGTTAGCAAGTTACTTCTAGTTTGTTTTAGTTCTAGTCTTAAAAAAGATAAACGTCTGTGACTGACTGACTGAGTGATGAAGTTCACCCTCTTTCAGAATAAATGTCCGGTGGGAGAAATGGCAAAGCGACATGATTGAGAACCTTATTCTCTGACTATGAGGATCTGGGGGAAACTTTCCCAACTAGTCTAAAGAGTTCATTGACTTCAGTCTTTTTTTAGAAATAGATGTTGGGTTGTTTATAATCCAGGTCATTTTATAATTGGGCCAAGACAGACTGATTTTGCTGGTGTGAAGTTGACATTGTTTTTATTCCCAATAAGGATATTTTATGTGTTTTTGTGTGTGTGTGTGTGAAAGAGAGAGAGAGAAATCCAGTCCACTGTTGTTCAGTAACGCCATCTCGTGTTTGTTTTTGTTTCTAGTGTGAACAAAAGAAGCTCATAGACGATCTCATCACAAAGGGAATAGAGGAAGGAATGGAGGTACGTTCAGCTTTCTGCTTCCCTCTCTAACATCTGTGTACATCTGGGCGTTTCATAAAGCCCTTTTTAATAATTCAGGTTTAAATTAACCTGATTGTAGCAAACAAGGAAATGTCTCTGTCTCTGTATGACACGATCACAGGCAGCGCAACAAACTGAGCTGTTCAGTCTGATCATGTTATCTTTACATTATGGAGCCTTTTAATCCTGGTTTCTTTAGTTAGCCTCAGTCAATCCAGGGTTTTACAATAATCTCTGCTTTTCTGAAATAAACAGAGACATGATGAACAAAGATCAGCTGTGTAGTGCCATAGTAAGGGGGGGGGGCTTTTTTTTCAAGCTTCTCCCACTTATTTTTATTTATTTTTTTAAAGGTGCAGCATATAGAAGGAAAGGGGAGAGCAGTTTTTGCCACTCGGTGTTTCCAGAAAGGCGAGTATGTGGTGGAGTACCACGGAGACCTGCTGCAGATCACCGACGCCAAAAAGAGGGAGGCCGAATACGCTCAAAACCCTGCCACTGGCTGCTACATGTACTACTTCCAGTACCTCTGCAAAACATACTGGTATGCTAAACCAATCCACTTTTCTCCCATTACCACAACATTTAAATGGATTCCAATGTTTTACTGGAGATTTAAATGCAGAAGCTCTTAAATAAACACCTTGGTTCTACCGGTGAATGTTAAATGTTGACAGTTCATATCAGTCAGACGGTTACAAAACCTCACAAATAAAAGCTGCAGTTTCATAGGAGACTGTTATTTGTTCAGTTCATACTTCATGATAAAGACACCTGTCAAATATTCTGGCTCATACTTGTCAGAGGTTTAAAAAAGAAATGTTTCTGCCATTGTTTTAATTTGCGGCTAAAGTGCAGAGAACAGAAGAAGAAAAAGTGATTTCAGCAGAACTTTGATTAATTTATCTAATGCAGAATTTCATTTGAAAATGTAGAAATTGAAGAGATGCTGTTTATTTGATCGTGTTCTGCTTGTGCATTAAATATTTCCCGTCGTGTTGGTTTTTCTTTCTACAGCGTTGATGCTACGAAAGAGTCTGGTCGAATGGGTAGGTTGATAAATCACAGTAAAAACGGAAACTGCCAAACCAAACTCCACGACATCAACGGTGTCCCTCACCTCATCCTCGTCGCCTCTCGAGACATTGACGAGGGCGAGGAGTTGCTCTATGACTACGGAGACCGCAGTAAAGCCTCCATCGCAGCTCACCCATGGCTCAAATACTGATTGAGGGGACCTCCAAAAACAAAAAAAAAAAAGAAAAAGAGAAGGGAAACATACAGTAACACTTGTGTTTCTCATTTGCTAGTGTACAAAATGCCTTAGAAACAGAATGTGTACCCTTTTTGTTCCAGTATTAACGGCGCTGGATGGGTTTAGTAACTGTTAACGGGGCTGATGGGGGTTGATCGGGTACTTATCACATTTCAATTGAGGTCCATCTGCCTTGTCAGATGACATCTGTACTTTTATTTATATGTGTATATGAAACATTCTGGTTGTTTTGCAGCACATTTATTTTGTACATTTTGTATTACCTATAGACCAGTGCTTCTACAGCATGCAGGTGGTAGTTAATGCTCTGCATTTTTATACTGCTTTTTCTTAATTAGTGGTTAGATACTTAGCAATACTTCTATTTATGGCCCCAGAGCCCTTTTGGATCAGCAAGAATTATCAGATGCAAATTACAAACCCTTTTTAAAAAAACGTATTCTGTCAGAGTGGAATTTAATTTCAGCCATTAAAACTCACACAGTCCACCATTGTTTAGTGGGAGTGTAATAGTTTACCACGCTCACGGTGCAGTTGGAATTTCGGGTGTTTGGCACTAGATTATACTTTTTTTTATTATTATACTTTTTTATGGCGTTCATCACACAGACTTACAAGATCACACAGGGACACAGAACCTACTCAGATGTACTGTTTTCATGCCTTTAGTCTTTAACACGTATAGTATTTTTTAATATTGAAGATGCAAATCATATTTGAATCATGTCGTAAATGTTCAAATAATTCACACAACTGCAGTTAATTTTCTTTTCTTTTTTTTTTTAAAATGTATATGAAAGTTGATTATAAAGCAGTGAGTGATACGACTGATTCAAACAGACTCAAGAATTTAAAAGATGGTTTGAACTTCTACATCCTACACTGGCTCACGTGATTTATCTCGTCAGTGTTTTCAGCGTCAGGTTCTTAATCTCACTTGCATTTAAATTCTTCACCTGGTGACACTGTCTATACTACTGCACTATGTAAATATATTTATTAGCTTGCTGTTGCAAAGTCAGGGGTGGTTTAAAGGAATAGTTTGACATTTTGGGGAAACATGTTTTAGCCGCATTTTTAATTCCCATTTAGGAGAATTTGAAAGTTAACTTATTTAAAGTTCATTCTAACATACTAATGGTCTTAATTGTGGTCGTTATTGTGTTTGTTTCTATGGCGCTGGGGAGGAGTTAATTAATTCTCGTTGCGTTCTGTGGCTGGTTTACTTCCTCCAGACGTCCGTTTGGTCAAACACAAAACCACCGACCAACAAAACGCACATTAAAAAAAAAGTCTTCTCCTATATGAACTGTCTTTTATCACAAAGCTATGACCAAAAATTAATATGAACAGGAAAAATACACTCAGTGTTCACTTTATTAGGTACACCTGTAATCTCAACAACAGCTCAGCCATAAATTCCACCTTTACAAAGGTAAATGTTCAGGTTTTGTCGATACTGTCAGAGACATGTTAGTTTAACTATGTTTATTATTGAGGTTGTAGTTTGCAGTGTTGGTACATTTCCACACCACTGCAAACTACAACCTTTTATAATAAACATATGACAGAATCGACAAACACTGAGCATTACAATCTACAAATGTAGAATTTATCTTTGCCTTATTGTGAGAAATTAAAGATCAAAACAAATGAATCCAATAGTAAACGTAGATGTACCTAATACAGGAGCCAGGGAGTGCAGTTTCAGCCTCAAGGTTACAAGCTCAAGTGTCTTATTGTTGTTATTGTAGTTGTTGGGGGGAGGGGCAGCTCAGTGGATTGTAGCCTGGCTTGTTTTAGGACAGGCTAGCTGTTTTCCCACCTGTTCCCAGTCTTTATGCTAAGCTAAGCTAAGTATTTCCCAAAATGTCAACAGGCTAAAGCATCTGCTGGACCAACCACATGTTTTGTTTTTTTTTTTTGGCAGAAAGGTTTTCACATAAATTTCATATTTCTACACATGTAAACAAATCATCAGTGTCTGCAACCCACGGGTTTGGTGAACTGTTACACTCCCGCTGTTCATCCTAGATGTTTGCAGATTTTTCTACACATCAGTTCCTCTTGCGCACAAAGTTGTCACGTCGTTCACAACCAGATATTCCATGTGAGAAGTGTTTAACAGCTGAACTGCCAACAGGTCATTTTTCTACTTTATATTTTAGTAGCTTTTTTCAAATCTGTTTTTTCTATATGAGTTGTAGCCGAAAGGTCCAAGAGTTCTGGCACTGCTCCAGTCACACACTTAAAATGGTTTTTTTTTCCTGTTATATCTTTTCAAATGACTTGATTTTTGTTTGATTTAGTTATACAGAGACAAATTTAATGGTTTTTAAGATAATTGTTAAGAAGCGTGTTCAGTATGTAGATACTTGGTTTGACATAAATCACACTGGTACTTCATATATCAAATTTAAATTACATAAGTAATGATATTTTTGACTACTTGATTTATATTTAATCTATTAAATGTCCAGAAATAGTGAAAGAAATGCCCATCACCACTTGTCAGAGATCAAGGTAACATCCTCAGATGTCTTGTTGTGTCCGACCAACAGTCCAAAACTTAAATATATTCAGTTTACAATGATATAAAACACAGAAAAGACACATTTGAGGGGCTGGAACTAATGAATGTTTGATATTTTTCACTATTTTTGCTTGAAAAATCATTGAAACGATCAATTAATTATCAAAGCTAATTGTTTCAACCCTAATAATACAGAATCTTATTGTCATTTACAGTATTTTACCTTGAATAATCTTTGGTCAGACTAAGTATAAATGATTGTACCAAAGAAAAATGGCCACATGCAGTTCAGCAGTTGTGATTTTGATCCTTGCTAGGCAACAACTTGGACAGGTAACAGTAGAATCCTCTTCTGTTTTGTCACCTGGAAGCGTTCTTAAAAATAACACCGGTGATATTTTACATTTTTATTACTGTCAACAAATCAAATGAAAAGACCCAAATCAACAATGTGTTTGTTAATCTGTTTATAAATACTTTGACTTCTCTAAAACTTCCTAAAACATTAGAGAGTCCCCAATTGGTGGGGACTATTTTCAGCGGCGGATTAATCCACGTTTAGCGCTGTAGTGAGTATTTGGTGCAGCAGGACGTGAGTGTGTGTGTGTGTGTGTGTGTGTGTGTGTGTGTGTGTGTGTGTGTGTGTGTGTGTGTGTGTGTGTCTGAGTCAAATTAAACTCCACACACAAAATACTTATTAGTATATGTTCATTGCTGGTTGCGATGTTTTCAGGGGATTTGTTGATAGTCAGAAAAATACTGAATATCACCAAACTGCGTTCATCGTCATTATTTGAATTTATTGGTTCAGTACAATGATGAATTCAGATGTTTGTTCCGGCTCAAAACTTTTTCTTTTTTTTGTGTGTCTCCCCATGAAGTAGCAGTTTCAAACAAATATCCTACCACTTTATACACGATATGCATCCTCACGTTTTCTAGCAGGATAATCACATTTTCCTTAATTTAGATGTACAGCACTTTCTCTTCTTCTTCTGGGTGCTGTTTGTATTATTGCTAGTATTATGTAAATTTTAAAAAGGTTTTTTATTATGAGTTTGGTGTAATTATTTCGAGGTATCCTGGGGCTCTGTCTTAAAGGAATAGGAACATTGTGAATGAAAAAAAAAAAACACGTATTTGCTTTCTTGAGAGCAGATGAGAAAGTTATTTATTTTAAAACCTCTGAATTTAATTTCTTTCCTTTTTTTTACTTATTTGTAGCAGCTTTGTCTCAGACTTACGCTAACTCGGGACCTGACCAAATGTTATCCATCCTCTTTTGAGACACGTGCGTAGAGGAGATTTTCCACAAGTGTTTTCAAAATCACGACGACACGACAACTCCCAAATATTCAGTATATTATTGAATTCCTGTTTTCTTTTGATCCCGTGTTTTAATTTCATTCAGATACTGTGGGGGGGGGGGAGAAAAAGAAGGTGTCGTCAGTGTTAAAATACAAAGAGCCCCGTGTGAGGAAAGTAAGTTTCAGGAAATATACTGTGTGTAAAACATAAAAATACATTTTAACCTTCCTCCTCAACACTTCCCCTCCCACCACCTCTAACAGTAGCATTGTGTTACAAGTGTGAAATGTTTTCTTATGAGCCTTTCTTACACAGATGTGTTACCTTTTGGATTATTTCTTTTTTCTTTTTTTTATGTAGAACTAATGCAATAATACCTGAGGGGCAAAACTGACCTGTTGGCCATTTTAGGACATAATAGATCTTTGCTGTTGTAGCGTTGAATAAATCTTAATGCTGGGGGTCGATGAATAAAGATGTAATATGCAAGTAACAGGAGTGGCTTTCTGATTCATTCTTATATTAAAATGAATAATTACATGTTTAAAATTGTTTTGAATGAGTGTAAATGAAACATATCAAGATCACAGTGTAAGTCGAGCATCATTTCATTTTTTCATTCTTGTACCTAAGGGATATTTAGTGGGATAAAACATGATGAATTATTATACACTCACCAAGCACTTTATTAGGAACACCTGCTTGTTCATGCAATTATCCAACAGCCAATCGTGTGGCAGCAGATACAGGTGAGGAGTGTCAGTTATATGGAGGACCAGGGATGTCACAGGAAAAGTAATGAAGCATTTCTTTAATTTCATATTTTAATAGGCATTAAAAATTAGGAATTGTAAAAAGAATTTATATATGAACAATGCATCCATCAATAGATACTTAAGGTTTAAAAATGGATTTATAAAAACAACATAAAACACTTATTTTAAAAATGGGAATATATTCATGGATTCAATTTCCATTTCCTTTTTCCAGCTGCTTTTCCTTTTCCTATTAGCCAATTGAATTGCTTAGTCATTTTTGTATTACCATTTTTAAACCATTTCAAATTCTATTATTTATTAATGAATTAATAAATGTATTATTATACATTAATGTAATATTCAATGAGTGTTTTATGCTGTTTTTGTAAAAACACTTTTAAATCTTAAGTATTTATTGATGAATTATTCGTTCATTTATACATTTATTTTAGAATTCCTATTATTAATATCTATTAAAATATGACATTAATGCAATGCTTTATTATTAATTATAATTCCTGTGACGTCCCGGGTCCTCCACACAGTTAAAGCCAAAGACAGACAAATATCACAGATTTTATTACTGAGGACACATGTTGGAGTAAAAGCCAGTTTATTTAATAAAGCACTGATCCATTCATTATATCTTTTTAAATATCTGTTGTAACTGGGTTCACAGGAGAGATGGTGATCAACACTGACTTAAATAAACGGCTGAAGAACCACAGTGAGCATTTGGAACAGGATGCCTTTTGTCGACCGTATTTCCCTTTAAATGTTTCAGTATTTAAATTCTTAATGTGGAAATAGTCCAGATCCCTTTTTATTCCAGATACAGTCTAGAAAGAAAAGAAAAAACACTCTACTGCAACGAGGATCATCATGTCATTGTATCTGTGAATGTGTAAAATGAGGGCAGCTGCTCCCACACTCTCGTTTTTAGCCTCATTACGGCGTTCGGGTCGTTTTACATTCATTTATTCCACCTCGCTGGGTGAATATAAACCAACATAAAGTGCCACTACGCCGCCTCTCAGGGGTGAAGACACCCATCAGTGTTAAAGTGTGAGGGCAACTTATAACAGCAGAAGCATCAACCACCGATTAGCATTTTTAAAAATAAAAAAATGTAAATCACTCTTGGCACTTCAGCTTTATTAACTTTGTTTTAACCATTTTTGAAACAAGGCCGAAGCTAATCTGATGCTCTTACTTCTCCTTCACGCAATCTGAGGAACATTTCAATATTTCCTTCATGATTTTACACTCTTATTAAAATATAGCTTGAAACCATGTTTACATTTGAGACCTGGTGATGAAACAAATGATGCATAAAAGCACAAACTTTCTGGTAGGTATTAAACAAACTTAAATTTGTAAGTGCGTATAGATGTGTATTTTCTACATGATCTGTGCCGTAAGGCAGCGGATATTTATGATGTAGAATAGCAAATTAAAAAATGATAACACTAGGTTTAATGTTGCTTTACTTGGTGGCGAATCCATATTATCTTGTGGAACATTACTGTTTTCCAAAAGGTCTTTGGTTCAGTTTTATATTTCCTTTAGGTGCAAGAAGTGCGTTTTTAACTGCCCTTTTATTGGAGAATTATACCTTTAGTTAGAAAAGGGCAGAATAGTGGCTTAGATACTGTAAATGCTGAACTTACTGGAAGACTAATGGTTTTAAAATTATAACACTGGTGATATATATTTTTTGTTGCTGTCAACAAATCCTCCGTCTCTCAATACTGTCTGTGCTTTCAGCTCTGAGCCCATTGGTTCCCACTGAAGGTGTAAACACCTCACAAATATATACAGTAGTTTCATTTGTGGAAACGTAAAATAATTTCTTCCAACAGCTGGACACTGTTGTTTTTAAGAAATGTCACTCAAACAGGAGGAAACTGTGCATTTGCTGGGGACTAGTTTCAGCGGCGGATGAATCCACATTTGGTGCCTATACCTTAGGCATCCTATGATCAGGTTTAAATCAGTTACTTAGGACAAGACCACTTCAGTGTTTATCCCTCCTCAGTTATATTAAAACATAAATAAATTAATACAGGCAGGAAACTCCTGAAGTTTAATACTGACAGTTCTGCTGTGGTAAAATCCAGTTATATTTTGTTTTAAGCTGAAACGCGATGAGGAATCTGCACGGATTCCTGCAGCTCTGATATGAAATGTGAGGAAGCTGGTGATCTTTTATTTCTTTTTCGATATACTGCATCTGTTTATTTGCTTAATCAACAAGTAGGAAGGTAATTTATTCCAACCTGCTTCAGTTCAGCTGGTGATACTGTAATTGCTGTTATCACGGTGGGTATTATTATTATTGCATCTATTGGTTTTACACGTGGTGGACATTTGTGTTCACGCTGTAATCAGCGAGAGTTAAAGAGATGCTTCAACTTTACAATTACAGAAGCCCATTTCTGCCAGGAAAAGAAAAAACAAATAGAAAAACATTAAAAAATATCAATTAAGTCAAAAGCACTGACCCACAAGTCAAAATGAAGTGATGTTAAGTATCTTAAAATTTTGACTTAGTAAGTCAAAGTCAAAACTAACCCAAATAAAAACCAATCAAACAATGCTAAATGTAAGTTTTTGCTAGTGCTACATCAGCCAACGTTAGCGCTAACAGCTGTTTACTCACCAGTAAAGAGCTAATACAAACAAACTTCATCCCTTTACTCACAAAAAGCTGTCTCCAGTGGTGGGAGGCGACGGCAAATTTTACTCTTCTTCTATTTCTATCACTTCTTCTACTGAAGTTAGCATGCTAACTAGCTAGCCCTAGCTCGTCCCATCACGTACTACTACTGTGTGAGTCACTGAAGCTCTCAACAAGCATTAGAGTAACTTACATCTGTTATTATGTAGAGATGTAAATTTAGAGAAACTTACATTTTGCACCTTTAAATTAAAATACCTAAACTATTATAATAGTTATTATTTAATAACTATTTTTATTTTCTTGGCAGAAATGAGCTTCAGTTCTTACTGTATGTTGCCGGGCGTACAGTATATTATAAATAAAAGCATCTCTTAGTGTTTTTATTTTATCCTTTTCTGTACACAGCTTTTAAATTGTGATTCTATGCAACATTTTTATAAACAGGCCCTGGATGTTTTTAGTTTGTTTGAATGCTGGTGACGGACCTACGAGCTGCCCACACGGACAGGGAGAGAAATATCAAATAAAATCACTGGGACACAAAAGTGTTGCTCTCATTTTGAGAATAAAATCTCCAGATAATAAAGTGGAGAAACTAATAGTGATTGTGTGTTTCCTTTACTTATCTCTGCAGGGGGATCCTCATCCTTCAGCAAAGCCTTTAAAACTCAACTCTATTTTCTATTTGAGCGATAAAACTCAACATCTGGAGTTGTGTCATTTTTTTTAAACACACACTTTTGTGTCCCAAACTTTCATCTACGTGGACATTTTCACCCACTGTTTACTCTGGACTTGTAGCAACCACATCATTAACCACTTGAAATGCAAAAACTTTCCACTTTTCCATCCCACAACTTGAATTTACCATCATCCTCCTCCTCCTCCTCCTCCTCCTCCTCCTCCACCACCTCCACCTCTCTGAGTCGTCTGAACCCTTCAGGCATCTTTAAAGTCGAACAGTCTGTATGTGCCATCGCTCACTGATATATTCAACAATTCTCAAGTGTTTAAATAAACCTGTAGAGGGATTTCTTTATCCATTCACTCTTCTCTCCGTCCTCTCACCTCAAAGCACATGATGCTTCAGCTGCAGTGTGAGTCACTAGTGGTGCTTTGCTGTGCAGTCGCTGGTTCACCAGCTGGCCTCGAGTGATGAACATGGAGTGTTAAGTAAGAGTTTTGGAGTCCCCGTGTGCAGCCACTACATGTGCTGTAACGCCTCCTGGGCCTGTTCTGTGTACACGTCGTCTTTCCCCGCCCACGAGCCGAAGCCGCCGTCAAACTGCGCACTCCGCTGCGAAGTCCGCTGTTTGTCACGTGAGAAGAAACTAAACCTGAGACGAGAGACAGTCGGGAGGAGACAGAGGTAACGTGTCACATGACAGTGGGTTACAGTAACGTGTGTTTGCAGTGAATATCAGTTACGTGTAAAGCAGCGTTAAGAGTTATGGCGAACTACCATTTAAAACAAAAAGTAAATCCTGTTTGGTCAGTTATGCATTCGTTGTGTTTTTAAAATTAAGTCTCAGCTTTAATTACATCAACATAGAAAACTATGGATGTCAGGACCCACAGTTCAGTGTCTAATAAATACACGTTTTTAAAGTGGCGTTTTGACCAGCACAGGTCACAGCTGTGCAACAATCATGCTGTGTAGGACACATCTGGACAGGACACACCTGTCAGGTGTCACCAACACGGATTTAAACACATTTATCAACCAGATCCGAGAGAAAGAAGCTCTTCAGATCTCTTACATCTTTAATTTCAACTCATGAAAAATTGGAGCAAAAACAAAAGTGTTGGATTTATATTTTTGTTCAGTTTATATTTTTGTTGGCTCAAATTCAATTGAGCATTATTTCTCCATAAAACATCATTTATGTGCCAGAAAAAAACATCTGTTTCTTTCATTAAAATGTCTCATTTGTACGACGGAGTATTAGGGCGGGAAAAAAAGAAATCTGAAACTTCCAGAATAAACGCGTAAAAATAAAAATGTAAAATTAATATAATTTTTAGGAATATTATAAGTAACCAATCAAACGAGAGAAAGGACAGTCAGTGGCAGCTGCTGTTTGTCTGTCTAACAATAGAATAGACTCAGTTTCTGTCCTGATTAATAACATTTCTGATGTTTCTCCTTATTAGTGAAACTTCTGTTAAAGTAGAACTTCACAGGATGTTTTAAAGCTTCTGATATTTCCCCTGTAAAACAACACAGAACCTAAAATTACCACTTTATTCTCATTATATGATTTCTTTTGTAAAATTACATCTTTATTCTCGACATTTCAGATTTTAGTTTTTCCTCATTGTAGCTCTAAGACTCCGTCGTCCATCTGGCTCTGAGGACTGAAACACAAATATAAAGCTGTAGACGAAGATGTTCTCCTTTGTTTGTTTGTTTGTTTACAGTAATTATAATAACGTCTCAAAATGAATTGTTTATTTGCTTCACAGAAAACCGTAGTGTTAGAAAAGGTTAAGTCTTGTAATCGTTCATCACAGAGAAATGCAGCAGGTTTTAATTTAATTTGAAGAGATTTGGATTTTAACTGAGACACTGGAGAGTAAAACACGATGAGCTGAGTTGTTGCAGAAGAGCTTTAAAAAAAAAAAAAGCGCTGTAGCTTGTGATTATGATTATGATTGTGAGTCCGGAGCGCAGGTGCAGAGGTGAACAGGTGGTTACTGTGGTCAGTGACGGGGAAAAAGACGAGACGAGACGACAACAACAAACTGCACGCTTATTCTGACTGGCTGATTTTCACGATCCACAGTCATCCCGGTGGACGACGGTAATAAAGACAGCCCCACAATCAGCCAATCAGAATACTACACAGGCTCAGCACATGCAATAAGGGGGTGGAGGCTGTTAGCAGAGGAGGTGACAACCAAATATAGAGTCATACAAGCGATATGAGACGTCTGATTGGCTGTAAAGTGGGGTCATCTGGGATCAAACCAGCCGCCACCATCGGCATAATGGCTGTGAAGATCCTGTTACACAGAGGTAAAGACACACACAGGAAGAGATACACAGAGAGGAGGGACGGGTGGGGGGGTGGGGCGAACAGGGGGAGACAGGGACCACATCAACCTTTGACCTCTGTTTGACCTCATGTAAAGTTCCCAACCAAAATCAAACCAAAAGAAGAAGAAGAAGAAGAAGAAGAAGAAGGAGTCATGCCTAGGTTCATTTTAGTGGAGATAGAAAAATAAAACGAGTGCAGACACATGAAAACTGTTGACCCGACCCATGAGTGCATGCACGCGCGCACACACACACACACACACACACACACACACACACACACACACACACACACACACACACAGGGTGGTGAGTGTGTCTGATAGGAAGGAAAAAGCAAAGCAAGGCGTCCTGCACCCTGTGCTTCTCATGCACAGCGGTGGAAATGAACTCCTAGTTTTTACAGTTTTTACGCTCCACGCTTCGTTTCACAGAGAAATATTCTACTTTCTACTCCACAGCTTATTTAACAGCTGTAATTACTGTTTATTTTTTAGATTAATTAAGTTTTTCTTTGGGTAAATTACAAATTTATTAGTGAAAAAAACGAGCCTTTCTTCCATGTTAATGCTCCGTTACATTATATTTCATGAACTTAAACACACTCAACAGTAACGGCTTGAGAACGAGTCAGTACTTGTGTGACCAGCCGCACACACACCACAGTTTCAATATTTCTACACAAGTGTAAAAAAACCAAAAACAAATGTGATAATCTTATAAAATACATTATTAAAGATTAAATCAGTGGTTCTTTGAGCAGAAAGCAGAATCTCGGGGCCCAGATTAATGATAATAAGCTTCCAGTTCACGTCGCTGAAAGTTGTTTTTAGTGGAAACAGCTGAATCTGGTGTTAATGTGTGATGAGGTTTTGTTCAGCTGCTTTTCGCCACTAGCTCAATATGAAGTAGCAGCTGATGTCACCAGCCTGATGTGGAGCCAGATGTTTGGTGAAGATTTAATTTGCAAATTTGAGCGTGCAGAGACCAAATCACCAACTCAGCACATGCAAAGCAGCTTTTTCACTTTACCTCAATTCTGATGGATCGCAACCTTCCTGAAGAGTGTGTGTGTGTGTGTGTGTGTGTGTGTGTGTGTGTGTGTGTGTGTGTGTATGTGTTTGCAGACACATACAGGCGTTTGATTCCTGACTCTGGTTGGGCAGTAGATCGGGAGCGAGTCCTCAGCTCAGGCGAGGGAGACGGAGACGGAGTGACCATCTCGTCATCCGTCTCATCACTGCAACGACAGAGCAGCACAACCAACATCCACATGTTACAGCTGCTTTTGGTTTATTGTCAACACGGTGACACATTCAGAAAATACAACACAGCTTTAAAGAGACAGAG
>NW_019522664.1:73472-76518 GCF_002814215.2 Seriola lalandi dorsalis | reverse complement strand
GTTACACACCTGAAACACTTCAGCATCACATGCAGCTGATTGAAGCCACTCATGCACTGAGCAAAGAAAACACCACAAGTCTTATTAATAAGTTTTCTATGTTTTCAAAGCACAAAGTCCAACTGAAATCACGTTCAGTCCTCCCTCCCTCTGGCCGTCAAATATAAAGTCTGTATCAAGGTTATAACGGCTTTACAGTTTTAATTATTATTTCATTTTGACTTTTTCCTTTTCAATTTCAGTTTAATTTTAATTTTTCAAGCAGGTTTGTTCATTTAGTTTCCTTTTTTTTGTAAAAATGCTCCGTTTTAGTTCAGTTCTTAGTTTCAGGGGTGAGATTCAAAAAGAAAAAGATGAATCAACTCTGAATAACTCAGGAACAAAGCGACTCGTCGTCGGTGCTGCAGCTCTGTGGCTCTTCATCATTGCGGCCGCTGCAGTCGTTAATACAGTGAAGAGAGACAGTAAGATGCTATAGAGATAAACAGGTATCCACCCAAAACACCAGACAAAAACTAAATAATAAATTAATAAATTATAATAATGAATTTATTCTATTTTATTTTTCTAAAAACACAGTAGTTTCAGTTTAGCGTTTTTTTTTATAAAGCCTTGTTTTTATTTTTATTTCAGTTAATGAAAATATTATTTATCTAGTTTTTGTTACTTCGTTAGTTTTAGTTAATGATAAAAACGGTCTGTATGAGGTTGATTAAACGTATTATTATTATTATTATTATTATAAGAGGAGCAACAGTAACAGGCTCTGCTAACTCACATATGTTGCATTTCTCCTTCACAGTAAAAGCCTCCTGCTGGTTTTATTGTGAAGTAGGAAATGTTGGGTTTGCCTCAGTAGATTTCAGTAAACAGGAAAATAAATTGAACTAAACTCCAAACTACAGAGATTCAGGTAGAAACTACAAAAGAACTGAGAGTGTAAGAAACAGACTTTTCTCTCTGGTGGTCCTACGAAGCGGCTCGGCTCGGCTCGGTTCGGCTCGGCTCGGATCAGCTGTCCCCTGCTGTGAGGCTGAAGTGGAAATGCATATCATCTCCTGCAGAAGCCTAAAAGTAAACTAACCTGTGCTGCAGCCAACACACACAGGTGAGATTTGCAGGCGAGTTAACATGTTTGTTTAATGTTCTGCAGCTAATTCGCTAACTGACATTAGCAGTGTGTGTTTGTGACTGAGGTCAGGAGGAGTCATGTGTGTTGTTGTTGTTGTTGTGAGTCTGTTGCTCTGGTGTTGTGTAGCAGCAGCTGTCTGTCTGTCTGCCTGTCTGCCTGTCTGTCTGTCTGCCTGTCTGCCTGTCTGTCTGCCTGTCTGTCTGTCTGTCTGTCTGGCTCCCTGCATCTGATGTAACACTGACCTCGCTGCTTTTTGAAGACATGGTTTAAATTAAAACATCTGCATTGGTTGCATGGAAACGAGTTCTCTAATATTCTGCTGGATTAATGCAAAGATACTAAAAATATATAATAATAAATAAATAAATAAATAAATGTCTCCCTTTTGTTTTCTGATTGTTGTTCTGCAGGAGAAATGATTCACGGAGCAGACGTTTGAGCTGCAGCAGACAAGAAAAAGAAACTTAATTTCAGTTGGACTTTAAGCTACTTCTATAACTGTCAGTGTTTCAGGGTCAAGGCGAAGGGAAAACTTCCAGAGCTGTTAGAGGCGGCGCTCATCTATATTTAGAGGAGTCGTCAGCGGCGTCGTCCAGAGTCTCACCCACTTGGCCGAGGAGCGAAAAAATCCCAGTGACACTCTGTTAGTTCACAAACAGCCGTGAAGAGCTGCGTCAGCACGGCTCATGAGTCAGACACGTGTTAGTCCACCAGCTTTATTTTTATGTGTTTCTATCTATAAGCTTCTTCCTCTTCTGGGGGGGGGGGGTGCGGGTTTGGAGTTAGAGTCACAATCACACCACTCTGGTTTTGCTAACTAGCACTTCTGCATTACCCAAAGCAACACTGCCTCGTCATCCTCATCCCCATCGCCGGGCGCCCCCGGGCTGAGGGAGCCGGGCAGGGGCAGGGGCCGCGGCGGGGCGGGGTCAAACCCGCCCCCAGACATCAGCTCAGAGAGGCCGGGTCTGTCTGACCAGCCCTCGGCCCCCGCCGCCGCCGCCGCTGCAGCGGCTTTACGACGCTGGTGGAGCAAAAGACAGTTTATTATCTGATCACTGAGCCTTTCAGTGAGAGAGAGAGAGAGTGTGTGTGTGTGTGTGTGTGTGTGTGTGTGTGTGTGTGTGTGTGTGTGTGTGTTCTGGTGATCTATGGACCTCGATCATTTGGAATTTAATTGGGAGAATTGTAGGTTTGAGCTTCTTGGCCTGTGACTGCTTCAGTGATTATAACTGAAGAACTTAAAGGAAGAATTCAACATTTAACTTTCCTGCTCAGAGTGAAATGAGACGAACTTTTCCTTTTAAGAACATTTAACAATGTTTTTTTTTTTTTTTGTTGATAAGATCCAACAGGCCTTTTCCTCAGGAGACATTCTGACATGCGGGAACAACACAAGAGGAAAACATAAGACGAACGATTCAGCGGCTCCAGTCTCTGGCTCCTGGTATTTTGTGTGTGTGTGTGTGTGTGTGTGTGTGTGTGTGTTGGCTCAGTGTCACTCTGTCATGGGACACTTCACTGTAACACCTGTGCTCTTTGTGCTAAGACAAGATCAAACCTCTGGCCTATAAAGAAAGAAATAACAACAGAGGACAAAGGTCCTGGGCCAGATTTCAACCCACAATGCACTGCAATTACATAAAAGCTTAAAGCCATGATTTTGACACCATGACAGAATCTGATATTAAGTTCAGGCTGTAAAACTAACTTCAGTGTAACATTCAGACTTTTAATGCGTCTGCGTGCGGCGTTACCTCTGCAGGTGAGGGGGGCTGAGGCGGGGTCTCCTCGGGGCCGCGGCTCTGGGCGGGCAGCTCTCCCTGAAGCCGCTCCCTCAGGCGTGTGACTTCCTGCCGAAGGGCGCCGACTTCCTGTCCCCGCGCCTGAGCGCCGGCCTCCAGCTCCACCTTC
>NW_019522664.1:69444-70456 GCF_002814215.2 Seriola lalandi dorsalis | reverse complement strand
TTCAGTGATACTTCGATCCGACCCAGAAATCCTCATGGGATTTTTAACCCCTGTGTATTTTTGCAGCAGCTGTGTCTGGAATCTCCGTCACCTACAGAAACATCCACTTTATCACAGTCATGAGATGCAGTTAATCAGTGAACCGCTGGCTGTGTTCACCGCCGCTCCGTCACCGTCACGAGAAACTGACACATCAACTTTTTTATAGCAGTGAGCAGACCGAGTGTCGGGCGGATTTAAAACCACCATGAGATTCACACCGTAAAGTGCTGAGCTAAAGTTCAATTTTGAGCCACTTAACTTGAGAATTTCCATTTTATGCTACTTTACACTCCCACTTCCAACATTTGAGAAGGGAATACTGCACTGTTTACTCCACCACATTCACCTGACAGCTGCAGTTAATAGTTACTTTTCAGATCTTAAGTTTCCTGAAGTTTTTGCATAAAAAATGTATTTATGTAATAAAATACAATTAATTGCATTGTTACAGATGAAATAAGTGGTTTTCAACTTCTCTGGATTGGAACCTCTGACAAAAAAGCAGTGTGCTGTGTCAGAAAATTAATTTTGATGATCAATTAATTGTTTATTCGTTGTTATTTTAAGCTAAAATACCAAAGATTGACATTCAATAAGCAAATATTAATATGGTAACACTTAAGACAATACGAAGATGTCACCAGGTTTTTAGGAAACTGTGAAGGCCATTTTCCGCTCTAACTGTGATGATGTAGCTCTGTGACATTTTGGTACTTCATTAATTTTTCTTCCTGTATTTCTTGTCTTACTCTTATGGCAACAGTAGCGTTACCACGGTTACCAGCTAGTTTTTGAAGGAGGTTTCCTGCATTACAGATTGTGCACTCCTGAATCCTTGGCGTGGTTTGATGACTAATTGGGAACAATCACACATTACACCAAAATAACTTCAGCGTGAAAAGGAACAAGATTAGCTGAACAAACAGGAAGCGTCCCACTGGGCGAGTTAAGTACTGTGCTCTCTAGTTCT
>NW_019522664.1:67598-68625 GCF_002814215.2 Seriola lalandi dorsalis | reverse complement strand
AGTGGGAACGAGTTCCCTCAGATATTAGTAGGGACGATTCTGTCCTCCCAAAATATTGGTATTATACAGTGCGATATTGGTACTTTTACTTCTACTAGAGTATCATACAGTGTAGTACTGGTACTGTTACTTGTAATGGAGTATTATATAGTGCCATATTGGTACTTTTACTTCTACTAGAGTATTATACAGTGTAGTACTGGTACTGTTACTTGTAATGGAGTATTATACAGTGCGATATTGGTACTTTTATTTGTACTAGAGGATCATACAGTGTAGTACTGGTACTGTTACTTGTAATGGAGTATTATACAGTGCAGTATCTGTACTTTTGCTTCTAGGAGAAAAGTATACAGTGTGGCACTGGTACTTTTACTTGTACTAGAGTAGTATACAGTGTGGTACTGGTACTTTTACTTGTAATGGAGTATTATATATTATGGTACTGGTGTTCCTACTTCAGTCACAATCTGAAGACTTCCTCCTCCTCTGGTTAAATCAGAGTCTGAGAGGAAACTCTGTGGCCCTGGTTTGTTTGTTTGTTTGTTTGTTTGTTTGTTTGTTTGTTTGTTTGTTTGTTTACTTACAGGAAACAACTTGTCAGCAGCTGATTAAAGATAAAGCTACAGCTGTGATAAACACAGAGTCTGGGCAGCAGCATCACTGTGAAGTGTCCTCACCTTCTTGTGCTTCTTCTCCTTCTCCAGCCGGTCCAGTCTCTCCAGCCGCAGCTTGTCCAGCTCCAGCCGCAGCTCCTCGGTCTCGGGAGTGATGCAGCTCCGGCTCACCATCACCTCCAGGATCTCCAGCACCCGCACCACTTTGGGCATGAGCCTGGACAGAGCCTCGCAGCCGTACTGATCAATAATCCGCTCGAACTCCTGGCCCACCACGGCGGCGATGTCGTACACGTCCATCACCGTGAGGTCAGCCACATTTTTCTCCAGGGCCGACCCGGAGTCCTCCATGTCGGGATATTTCGGCCCTCCCCGGTTTCCTATTATGTTTCCTTCGCCACCGCAAACTT
>NW_019522664.1:65131-67250 GCF_002814215.2 Seriola lalandi dorsalis | reverse complement strand
CCAGGGGCCCTCAAAGACCACATTTACTCCATATCATTTGTGTCATTAATCTGATTAATCGCTCATTTAATAGAAATTTTAAAACCATTAATCTGTTGGTGCAGCCCAGACTACTTGGAAGGAGATTAAAGAGGCAACAACAAGAGGATTTCCAGCTCAAACTGTGACTGGAGATACATTTTTGCTGAATAATTTAATTAATTTGGTGAATCCATGGATCAGTGTGTGAGTTTTGAGAAGGAATATGATGTTTTCAAATCCTGAAGATGCAGTATGGTTTGAATGATAATGAATTTTTGCAGATTTCTTCAATTAGCTGAGGGAATTTAACAGAATTATTTAGATAATAATCTGCCATAAATCTTCATAGAGGCGTATGTTTTGAAATTAAACCATAAAACCATCTCAAAACTTTATAGAAGTCTACGACAATGAAAATGTAACTCATTGTATATTAAACAAAAATGTGAAAAAGAGGGAAATCTAATGAGGAATGGGAAAATTTATGTAAACAACAATGGAAAACATCATTAGATTTGTAGGAAAAAGGATCATCGGGTTCTTCATTATGCACAATAGTCCAGTTTTCCAATATTAAGCCCATTCTGACAGAAAGTTCATAAACTTTTGTGAAAAGTTTTCATTTAAATTTGAGACCCTGTGTTATCCTCAGTGCTGCTGGAAGAAAAGCTGTTACCAGAAAGAGGCTAAACCCAGAAAAACCTCTGAGAGATGACTGGACTGTGAAAGTTTGTAAAGATATAGGGACATTAAATCTTTTACATTAAACAGCAACATCCATCAAGTGTTTGATGCAAATTTCTTTGTCTATTTGGTTTTTTTATCTTCCTTATTTTTTATATTTGATAACTTTGAAATTAAATGTAATCCTCATTAGGCTGAAATGTGAGATCTCTTAACATTAGTAGGGGGGAGTCTATGCTTTTATTTTGAAGGAAATGCTATCCAATTCCGGTATTTTTCAACCTCCCTTTTTCTAACTTGACACACCTCTTCCTCCTCGTTCCCAATGGGACTCTACAGTGGCCACTTCCATGGTGGTGAGATTGCAGTTTGTATTGCGCATGACAGAAATAACCGACGGATGAGGTCGCTGTGAGAATTTATTACAGCATGAAGAGACCTCCACTTGTTTCCGACTGACACACTTCAGCTGGAGCTGCGGGCCTGTAACACAACACCTGTCCTCCGCCGCTGTAACAGCTGACATGGAGCATGGGGCAGGAATATCAAACAGTATATCACAGCTGTAAATCAGATTTAATGATTTACAAAATTATGTTTAAATGAGTCATCCCCAGATAGTAAAAAGATGGTACGATTGCACAGAAATAATTCACTAACTTCATTATCAAACCCTTAAGATGTCTTTATATGTGCTTGAATGAGGGGTTAATGACAGAAGTAAATTTATATCTGAAATATAATTTATTTTCCAGCAAATTCAAAAAGAGAGGAAGTTGAAAAACGACAAAAAGGTTTAGCCATTTGAGATTTTGAGATTTTATCAAGGAGGCGTCTGATTGGTCCAAACACACATCTATAGAGTCATGAAGTAGAAGGTCAGTTAGAAAATAAAATACAATATTGTGGTATAAATTGCACATTTTCAGTATAAGTCATACGGCCTTTAAACTGCTGTAACGTTTTACACAGAGATAAAATGGTTAAAATCAATATATTAAAAGGACATTTACTCTTGAATCTTCACGTTTTCTTTTTCAGTCACACTTCAGGACTCTCCTGTTCCAGCCTCACCTCGTTTGAACTGTAATTAGAAAAACAAACAGACTCATGTTTACGTCATCTACTCAGATTATTCACATGAGAGATGAATATAAAAACTTCCAGCACTTACCGCGTTCTTCAGCAGGTTTCCGGATTTGGTAAAGATGTTTGATCTCCTGGAGGCCGGCTTGGTGACCTCGCTGCTCTGAGGGGTCGTCTGAGGCTGGGAGGGGCCGGAGGGTGTGTGTGACGACGGCTGAGGCGCCGAATAAGTCTGAGGTTTTACGTAGCTTTGCGTTGGGTTTGGTGTGAAGGGCTGAGAGGGGATGTAGGGCTGGGAGGGGGTGTATGTTTGGGAGGGGGTGTAGGT
>NW_019522664.1:54146-64862 GCF_002814215.2 Seriola lalandi dorsalis | reverse complement strand
TGAGAGGGGGTGTATGTTTGAGGGGGGGTGTATGTTTGGGAGGGGGTGTATGTTTGGGAGGGGGTGTATGTTTGAGAGGGGGTGTATGTTTCGGAGGGGGTATAGGTGTTAGTTGGTGTGTAGGACTGAGGCATTGAGACGGGTTGTGTTTGAGCTGGAGCGAACGGATTGGTCGACGCGAAGCTCTGAATGTTCAGGTAAGGCTGAGGCAGGGGCTCGGAGGAGTCGAGCAGGGTGGGCGGCGGCGGCGGAGGGAAGCTGTCAGGCGCCTCCTCTGCGTCGTCGCCCTCAGAGACGCCGATCTCGTAGTGCCTCTTCCTCAGCTCCCCCAGACGGACGCGCTCCTGCTCCAGCTCGCTCTCCAGCTGCAGCACCTTCACCTGCGGGATTCAGAGAGCAGAGCGTCCTCCGTCAGCCGCAGACGATCAAATCAAACCAACTGCACTAAGAGGAGACGGGGAATGTGCGGACATCATGAGCCTCACCTGAGCTTCCATTTCCTCTTTTTTCAGCTTGATCAGCGACATGCCAGAGAAGTCCATCACACCTGTGAA
The DNA here is from genome assembly GCF_002814215.2 of Seriola lalandi dorsalis. Lineage (NCBI taxonomy): Eukaryota > Metazoa > Chordata > Actinopteri > Carangiformes > Carangidae > Seriola > Seriola lalandi. The sequence goes on along the minus strand of NW_019522664.1, from coordinate 64,308 downwards.
GACATCAGAGTTAAAGCTGCTAGAATCAATATTTGTATTCAGGTCCAGAGCGACCAAGTGACTTTTAATATTCATGTTCTCCAGAGGATCAATCCCCGACTTTTCTTTGAGCCAAACCATTTATTGAAATGGATTTGATGATGTTTGGTTCAGACGTTCATCCTCTCACCGTGGTCAGAGATCTGCTTCTGCCCGTGTTTGGTGGAGGTGACGACCACGGCGGCCATGTCGTTTACATGTCGCGATGCGTGCTGCAGCGTGTTCAGCTTCCTGTTGTTGCGGTCGGCCTTCACCTGAAAGGACAATGAATCTCATCAGCAACTGTAGAGACAACAAAAACAACAAGTCTTTCCAGAAACGGTCCCTGTTACACTCCACAGTCCACATGGGAACATTTTTCTTTATTGCACCTATTTCTGAAAGAGGAAATAGTCCCATTGAAAACTGTAGACAGGTGAAGCGAGCAGGTGGAGGTGGAGCTCGTTTTATCTGCAGTTAGCAAATTAGCTGAGAGTCGTCCCCTCCAAAGAGGCGATTGTGCAATGATTCATGGGAAAGAAGAAAATCTGCTTCTCTCTGATCTTTGCTCAAACAAGTTACTGACATGAAAACATCTCAGAAGTTTGGAGACATTTTCTCTCTGGTGGAAACTGATAACACCTGATACACACCTGAAATGTGACATGGGTTCACAAATCGGAATCTGAGAAGTAAGAAACTATTGTCTCAAATAAACGTATTGATCTCCCTCCAAAGCTGAGCAGAAGTGTAGAGGAGTATAAAATGGAAATGTGCAAGTTAAAACGTTGCAGCCTGAGTGTTCACTGTGAGGTGAGTTTGTACCTTTGAGGCAGCGACCAGCTGGGCGGTGCTCGCGGCGATCTCGTGTGAGCAGGCGATGAGCTCCTCGTACGTACCGTTGTCACCCACGACTCTGTCGGCTGAGTCTCTGACGGCAAACACATAAACGCACAAATACAAGTTCATGATACAGTCTGACATTCAGTACGAGTGTAATAACGGACGTGTTTGCACCGATGGTTGTTGGCACCTACAGCAGCTGTGTGGCGCCCCAGCCCACGGCCTTCGAGGCAGAGATGAGTCCTTCTGTCCAGCGGGAGTTTTTGGCATAAAATTCTGTGACAGACGCGGCTCCCTGCAGAAACAACGATCACAAAAACATCACTATCACACACAAAACTTAATTTAGACACGTTTAATCACCATATAGAATGAAATTTAATACTTTTTCATGGTCACACAATTATTTATTATGTTCATGAATTTATTGACATTTATCTTACATTTTAATTTATTATATATCATTATTATTATTATAATAATTATTTTGAGTAATATAATTAATTAATTAATGTTATCTTGGCGCTATAAGCAAACAGATGAACTTTAACACATCAGAAAAGATCTATACCTTTATTTGATCAGTGCACCAGAATATTTCATACATCATTTTTTTTTTAACCGTTTCATTTAAAATGAACTCTTAAATCATCATTATTTCCACAGTGAAAAACAAAATGTGTTTAATATAATTTGAATATTTCAGATTGTTAATTGCTGGTGGAGATTTGAAGGATTTCATTCATAAAAACTGACTTTTTCCAGATTTTCTTGCAGAATAACATCATTGACTACAAGTTAAGAATTAGGTTAAATCCTTGTTTCTGATTGGTTGTTCCTGCTCTGAGCATGTACATGTGAATAAATGTGATTTCTTTTTGTATTTTCAAAGAACTGAAATTGGCCCTAAATATTAATTCTGTGAAGGAGAAGATCTGTAGCTGTAACTCACCCTGCCTCCTTCCACGATGTCTTTCTGTAAGTCCGTGGCGGCCGTCACCAGCATGTGGACAGCCTGCAGAGGAGAGGGCGGAGCCGGAGGAAGGGAAATTGAATTGAAGTGAAAGTGGATCGTGAGTTCATAGAAAATGATTTGAAACTGGACGGAGTTTTTACCTTCATCAGGTCTGAACAGGATCCCAGGATGCTGTGATGAAACAGAGGGGAAAAAGAAATCTCAATCGATTTTCAAATAAAAAAAGTGAAGGAGAGAAAGTTTAAAAAACAGTTGGTCTCTCACCTCTGGTTGACCTCCAGCTTCACGCCGCTCCCGTCTCTCTTTGCCTGATTCATGATCTCCTGTGAAACACAAACTGAAGCATCAGCAGGTGCAGGTGTGTCCTGAGTGTGTCATGCTTCCATGTTGTGTCATAATGTGTGTGTGTGTGTGTGTGTGTGTGTGTGTGTGTGTGTGTGTGTGTGTGTGCCCTCACGTCCATTCGCAGCACAGCCTCCTCGATGGCGGTGGATGTGGCGATCATCTCTTTATCCACCATGCTGCCCAGCTCCTCTTTCAGCACATCTTGACCTTTTGGACGCAAATCCTAAACGAGACGCACAGTTACAGAGTTTCACACGTGTCTGTCACAGGAATCTATTCATTAGATGAGGACAGAGAGATGTGATATGATAGAAATGATAATTAAGTGTGTTTTATGTTTACTCTGGGGTTTGGAGATTTACTCAAAGGCCAACAACATAAACTGAGATCATAACTTTTCCACCAAAGTCAGAAAAGTTTTGGCTTTTTCACATGTTTTTCTTTTTTGTCGTCTTCCTGCTTTGACGTGCTCTCGGTTACTTCCTGTTTACTGACTGTCAGTCGGAGCTTTTGACCATTAAACTCTCAATAAATAAACCCAGGAGTTTTTTTTTCTAAACATTAAATTTGAAACTTAAATTTGTTCATTTATTTGATTATTTGATTTATATATGATTATTTAATGTTATAGAGAATTTGAAACCGAATATTCAGGGACTTTAAAATTGGCTGTGATGTTTTTTATTTATTATTAATTATTCATTGATTTATTTTCCTGGGCTGTTGTGAACCTCAGCAGCAGATTTTATGTGTCTTGGACTTGACCCCTGCAGTGTCACGCTGAGAGGTCAAAACTCTCTTGCTATTAGCCATGCTAGCAGCGTAGCTCTGAAGGTGACAGTCTCTCATTTTAATGTTGTACAGACATTCGTGTTCCCCTGAGGATGGATTATAAGGACTTTGGTGATCCTCTGTTGTGTCCCACCTGTCCCAAAGCGAGGATGCGTTGAACAGTGTAGCGTATGGCGGAGGGGTCGGCTCTCTGTAAAGTGGCCTGAAGCTTCAGATCCTTCAGGAACTGGAGGCAGTTATTCGCACAGTCCCGGCAGCTGTCAGTTAAACCTGCACGAGACAAAGAAACAGGAAGCAGTGTGTTCAGCGCTCAGTGTGTATCACCAGCAGTGACAGGTGAGAGTGTGTGTGTGCGTCTCTTACGGTCGGCCTGGTCTGTGGGAGCAGAGTGTGACGTCGCCGCTCCGTTGACGATGGTGTCGGCAGCGAGGTGAGAAAACTGAGTGACGGATCTCAACAGACCGCTGGCGTCTGAGAGGAAGAGAGGAGCGTCAGATACACTGAGCACCTGAGGGAAACACACAACGTCTCCAAACCAGAACACACACACACACACACACACACACACACACACACACACCCCTCACTACCCACCGTTCCTGTTTCCCAGGTAGACCACGTGACTCTGCTGCATTTTGTCGATAGAGGCCAGAGTGATTTCAGCTCGGTTCACCAGATAATCTGAAACACAGACACGATGTGGACGAACAACAGCAACAATGATGATGAAGACGAGGCAGGACTGAGTACAGGGGAGTTAATGGTCACATTATCTAGCATTAGCAGAGTGTGAATAATTGATAAAGAGCCTATAACACTGTATAATATAGTTATACGCAGATATAAAGACATTTTAACTGTTTATTAATGTGTGTATTAATGGACCCATATTAACAGATAATGTAGTAAAACAGTTATAATCATATAAACATACACACACAACTATATTATACTGTTATAAACCATCTGTTAAATGTTCATATGCTGCTTTTAAATGGCCAATTGTGCAAATTATTGGCCTAATTTTAATATTATAGTAGGAATATTAAATAGATCATGATTAATCATCAAAAACCATTTACTACGTTTGTACTGTGTTTTTATATAAATATTTTTCTCTTCCTCGGCTGCTGCCCAGATGTTTGACGGTTGGTCTCTTCGACTCTGGGATTGGTTGTTGTTGCCTTTATATTTGGGACTGTTGTAATTTGTGATGTGAAGTTCAATAAGTTTCAATAACACAAGTGTGTGGGAGCTGATGTTTGAATATCTGAATTCTCTGGGTTTCTGACATTTTATAAACTACATGATTATTAAAAAAAATAAATCAACAGATTATATGATGAAAATATTAGTTTTTCAAAGTGGGAAGGATTTGTACCAGGTGAGCTGATGCAGCGGACGTGTATGGGGTCGTCCAGTTTGGCCACAGCGTCCAGTATGATGCCCTCGGCCTCCACCACAGCGCACTGCAGCAGACAGAACTGCTCCTCCTGCAGCTTCTGGGACAGCTCTCCTTCACGACAGGCCTGGTGTCACACACACACACACACACACACGAACTCATGAGTAACTAACTAACTGCTAAGAAGTTCAAACAGCTTCTCTACACAGTGTGAAACACAGACTCCACCTGCTGCTGTAACTGGGCGTGCAGGCTTCCCAGCTCCATGCTGCTCCGCTGCCTCTCCTGCTCCAGGGAGCTCTGCTGGAGCTGAGCTTGTTGTCTGAGGGAGTTCAGCTCCGCCTCCTGGTCCCTCATCGAGCGGAGCAGCACCTCCCTCTCCGCCTGCAGCCCCGACAGCGTGCTGCTCAGCTGGGTACCACTCTGAGGATCGAAACGTGCACAGGTGGCGTTACCGCTGATGCTTCATCTCACGTAAAAAGAGGATGTGATGAAAGATGTGAGGCAAGTTTTCTGCTACCATTTCTTTGCTCTGCAGGGCGCTGTTTGCACGTGCCAGCTCTGCTCGTGTTGAGTCCAGCTCTCGTCTCAGTCTGTCAATCTCTAACTTCTGCTCTGCGTTGATGGCAAGCTGCAAAACACAGACACGTACAAGCATTAAAAACAGATATATATAAAACTTTGTACAGCACTTTTCAAGCAAAGAGCGGAGCTTCACACACTCAGTCGTCCGTCCGTCCGTCCGTCCTCACCTGCTGCTGCAGCTGAGCCCTCAGCGCCTCCAGCTCCCTGTTGTACCTGTCTCTCTCCAGGTCCAGGGAGCTGTGCTGCTGCTGCGCCTGTTGTCTGAGCGAGGACAGCTCTGCGTCTCTCTCCCTGGCCGAACGCAGCAGCACGTCCCGCTCCGCCTGCAGAGCTGCCAGGCTGCTGCTCGCCTGAGATCCCTCCTGCGGATAAACGACACAGGAAGGTGGATGTAATTAAACATCAGGCCTCTGGGTGAGAGGATCTGATAAACTGAGCAACAAGCAAACAGAAAAAACAAGAGGGAATATTTTGAGCTGAATATCCTGGAGGATAAGACGCTCTTCATATCACACCATGATGGTTTCAAATGGACTAATGAGTCTGATAAAAACAGGATGAATAGGACATGAAATATAAATTATATCCACTTTCATTTCATTATTTGATCTTCATGAAACATTCCCCAGAGTGTTGGGTCAAAATTTGAATGAACCAGTGTCATGTAATTAAATAAAAGGCTTACATACAAACATTTCTGAAACATACTCAGGGCCCCGGAGCATTTAGTGACTTGAACACAAGAAGTAAAACTTTGAATTGAATTCTGTATCCGACTGGAAGCCTGTAAAACCTGAGAGCTGGAGGAACCAGTCAGTCTCAGTCTCTCACCATCTCCTTGTTTTCCAGAGCGCCGCGGAGGAGAGCCAGCTCCGCTCTCTGCTCCAGCAGCTCTTTGCTGAGGCGGTCGGCCTCCTGCTGCTGCTGACTCACCTGATTGGAGGGAGAGAGAGAGAGAGATTCAGTGCTTGTGAGAGTCTCATGACGACATCAGGTAAGTTGTCTGAGCTGCACTGAGCTCTCACCGCGTTTCTTCTCTCCTGTCGTAGATGTTCCAGCTCACTCTCCAGCTGTCTTCTGGCTCTCAGCAAATCGTCTTGGTCTTGTTTTGAATGGGACAGCAGCCTCACCGTGTCTGCGTTCTGCTCTCACACACACACACACACACACACACACACACACACACACGACAACAGGGTTGCACAACTCCGGACTGAACCTGTGGCTCGTATTGATCTTCTCGTTCAGTTTACCTTCTTCATCAGGTCGGCGTGACTGGTCACCAGCTCCGCGTGTCTCTCCTTGAGCTGACTGAAACGAAGCTCTGCAGCCTGAGCTCGACCTGTGCAGATGTGACAGGATGAAGAGGGAGATGAGGATGAAGAGGTTCAGCTGCATGCACGCGGCTCATTCACCAACTCTACACTCACCATCTGCCTCCTTGAATCCGATCTGGGCCCCGACGTTGGCGACGTTAGCGCTCCGTAAAGAGTCCACCTCCATCCGCAGGTGCTCGTTCTCCACCATCGCCATCTGTTTGTGGGTGCGCTGCTCCTCGACCTCGGACTCCAGGCGGTTCACCTGAGCCTTTAACTCCGTCACACACCTCTGAGCCTGAGGACAGGAGGGACAAGGGGCTGAAGAAATGTGCAGTAAAGCGACAGGAAGCGGAGAAAAAGTCCTGTGTGTTTTTGTGTTTTAACAACAGAGAGAAATTGGTCGTAGCAGTTTGACCTGATTATCAGCTGGAGGAGCAGCAGCGGAAAAAATCTGACTCCTATATAAATATTCACATTTTCCATGAAACAAATTAAATTGCCTTTATTAATAATCTTAGAGATGAGGACAATGGGGTTGTTCTTTTTTTATCCATGTTGATATTCTGTAATTGATTTTTCTTGCTGTTCTTATTATCATTATAATTATCATTGTTTAGTAATTGTCCTTTGTTCTGTGATGTTTCTTCTTCATTGCCTGATTGTGGACGGATCTGGGAGGACTCCAGATGTGTTCACATTCTTGACGTAATATACTTTGCATATGATTCATCCCTCCAGTTATATGTCATTTTTATTTTACATTTTAGATAGAAAGAGAAATAAGATGTTCCTTAGAGCTGCGGAACCATCGGACCATCCACTAACACCAACAACAAGCCGCACAGTTCACCTCGGTCTTGATGAGCTGCAGCTCTGGTTTCAGCACCTCCAGCTCCCTCCTCATGCTCTCGCTCTCCGTCTCTCTGTGCTCCAGCGGAGCGTCAGCAGCTCCCATCTGGCTGAGCAGATAGTACTGCCGCGACAACAACAACCAAAATACAATGTCAGCCACAGATACCAGACGTTTACAATCATTCATCTTTTGACTTGCATGTAAACACACCTGTGGCATCTGCGCTGCTTCCCTGAACTCCGGCTGCGGCTCCGCCTCCTCTTCCTCGTGACGCTCCTCGTTCGGCATCACCACCACCGGCTTTTTATACTCCGCCAAGGCGGCGGCTCGGAGGAAGTTCGGAGGAGCCTGCAGGGTGATAACAAACAGAACACACACATGCATGACTGAGATCATCATCATCAACAACAACAACAACAACAACAGATTTGTGAACATGTGGGAACTCCCGCCCTGTTGCTTACATCTGGGAGATCTGGGATCTGGATGATGCTTTTAAAGAACTCCATCTCTCTGGCTCTGTCGAAGAACTGAGTGAGGCTGCGGACCAGAACACAGAGCTCATTAGAGACAGACAAGAGCGTTGATGCCTAATTATACTAATAACACTCTGTGATTATGTGGAGTTAATCACACAGTCGGGAGGTGGATCTGCTGTATGTCTCCAGTGTTGTTTAGATAGAAGACAGAGATGTGAGAGCTGGTTCTCTTCCTCTGAGTGAGACACATTTTCTTCTGCACTGTACAAACTATAACTGTGATATAAGAGAGTTCATTTCCCTTCTGATGTGCAGACGATCAAAAACCGTTTCATTTTGATGCGTTTAAGTTTTTCTAATTTGTCTCAGACTCCTGGGAAAGAAGGAGAGAAGGATGATTTAATGAGTATTTATTCTGATTTCTTCAGTTCTATATAATTTATGTCTGTGTCACTGATTTATGAATTCTATTGTTGAGAATCATGATCTGAAGATTTGACTGTGAAAGATGTTTAAGTTGCTTCTCCTGTTTGGAAACGTACACGCAGCACTCTGGTCCCGGCTTGTATGAAGGTATGGTGTCTAATGACACAATAATACAAATATTATTGCAAATATTATTATTCATTCATTCATTCATTCATTAATAACCTACCTCGTAAACAAATCACGGAACCGCTCTCGGTGTCCAAGGAGAACATCTGGAGCGATGCCTGTGAAGCAGAGACACACACAGTAATGTTTTACTGTGTGTGTGTGTGTGTGTGTGTGTGTGTGTGTGTGTGTGTGCGTGTGTGTGTGTGTGTGTGACACTCACGGCTGTGCAGCTTGAACATCAACAGGACGGAGAAGTGGTAGAGAAAGCTGCAGTCCAGTATGAGGGGGATCAGAGGGCTCAGTCTGCACTGTCCCGCCGGGGTCGTAGATTTTGCCCCGTTGGCGTCGAGCTGACGCAGAACTTCAAGAAAAACACAAATGAGAGGAGAAGTCTGGATCTGATCTGAAGTTTTCTTATTGATAATGAATCCAATTAAATCCTAGAACACGTATCTTGTGGGTATATTATTCCTCTGAGCCGTGGAGCTCTAATTTAATAATTAATTTCACACCATCCTGCTGCTGGAAACAATTTAACTATTTCCTTAATATTTTTTATTTTCTGCTGAATTTAACTTTCAGATCTTCCACAGCTTTTGTTTCTGAAGTTTCCTGTTTTCATACCCTTAAACTGTGGAACAGCTTCCAACACCTCCGGGTGCGTTTAGAAATTGATTCAAGATGTATATTTAAAGCTTTTTAGATAAACCAACCTCAGCGCTTCAATTTCCATCTTTGCTATTTATTTATAATTTTATTCCCGCTGTTGAAAACAGTAAAATAAAGTATTAAAATGACACGAGTAGTTGTGTCATTTTAAACTTTATTATTTGTATTTTAACCATGTTTTTTAAAGCACACTGGGCTGTATAAATATAGTCTTCCTCATCACTCCTACTAGAGCACCAATTGTGTATTAATCCACCACTGGAAATAGTCCCGCCCCCCAAAACAAATGTGCTATTTCCTCCTGTTTGAATAACATTTGCTAAAAACTACAGCACCCAGCAGTTTTTAATGTAATAATTCATTAATCACCTTCTTTAAAAACATAAATCTATATGTTTGTGACCCTTTTTTTAAAAGATTTACATCTTCAGCAGGAACTAATGCGCATGAGGCAAAGAGCCACAGACATGGGGGAGAATTCAGAGCGTAGGGAGAGAGTTTTGTGACAAAGTACAGCATCTCTGCAGCCACATCCTTTAGGAGTGAACTCATTATAAACCGATTACCTGTCTCCGTTACGCTATGAACTAACGGACCAACCTGTCTCTGCCATCTTCAGCCCGGCGTCCATGTATTCCAACAGCTCCTGCGTCATATCCAACCTACGGTTTATTAAGAACCATGTGTAAGAACCACAGTTAACCACACATTTAATGAGAAACACAGAATATAGTTGTGAGTTCAGAGAATGAAACTTACACTCTGGTCATGTCGCTTCCTGCTTCCCTGTCCAAAGTCTCATCACTGGCCTCCAGGTTTCCCGGGATCACCTTGTGCTGTGGAGGAGGAGGTTTTCTGTCATCAAATCATTCATATCGTTTTATAAACCATGCCACAGATAGAAGAGTCTTTACCTTTGCGTGAAACTCCATTTTGAGGCAGAGGAATTTGGCCGACAAGGCGACAATGTGGCCGTATCGATCATGCAAGTTTCCCTGGAAAAAGAATAAGGATTTATTAGATTATATTAGACTTTATTGACCCACAGTTTGGACGCTCAGTCAAACACCTCACAGCACACAACATATGACACACACACACACACACACACACACACACAAACACCTGAGACAAACTCTCCACTTGAATTCTCTAGTTTAAATACACGTTGTATCTTCATCACGGTGCCACTCACCCAGAGGACGCCCATGTCCTTCACGTTGCGACAGCGTCTGTGAGAATCTGCCACAGCCTGTAGGTCAGACGGAGAGGGGGTGGGGG
>NW_019522664.1:49446-54126 GCF_002814215.2 Seriola lalandi dorsalis | reverse complement strand
GGGGGGGGGGGGATTACACACCATCACTGTGAGCGGGAAATGTGGAGGAGGAGGAAAAATACAAGAGGAAGACGGAGGAACTCACATTTCTGTGTCCGTCCCTGAGCAGCTTGTGCAGCAGGTAGCAGAACTTCCAGCTGATCATGGAGTTGCTGGACAGAGGCAGGTTCAGGATGTAGGACCAGAAGGTGGAGGCTCCGCCCTCCTTATGACTCCCCATGATGATGTCAGCACAGCTGTCAAGGAAAACTCCAAAACACTAAAGCACAAGGGGAACTGTGGTATAAACAGACCATAATATTTCTTACTGATTTCTTTAGGATCACTTGTGTCTTTAAACGCACCTTGGCGATGTTATTAATAAAGAAATATGACTTTTATCCTGTTAGCAGTGTGGCTGTTTATTATCATTATTATTGATGGTTATGATAATAATAATAATAATAATAATAATAAGTTGTTGTTGTTGTTATTTGCCACCAGCATGTAAACATTGTCACAGTGAGCATTTCTCTTTAAGCACAAGCTCACAAAGCGCCAGCATGGCTGTAGACTCGTCAAGCTTGAATTAATTGACTAATTAAGCGCTGATGGGTGTAATTAATAAAAAGGATACTGCGCACATATTTCTCTTTGGGCGGTGTTTCAGCCGAGGTGAGAGTTTTGCTGATGTTGTGGAGCTGAAAGGAAAGAGACAACAGCCATGAGGACACAGATACAAGTCAACTTCAGGCTGCCGCTCGCGGAAACAGATCAGACCTGAAGATAAAGAGTTGGATTTATTCCGGCCGAGAGATTAAAGCTTTACTGCAAGTTCATCAACATTAACATTGATTCTTTTACGAGAAATATTTGGTTTTTGTTGGTTTTACATTAAAAAAAAAATTAAAAGTCATCAAATGTTTCCTGTGAAAATGTGGGATCTGGGTGAACACAGCAACTTCCACTGGTATAAAACTTATTTTTTGTCTCTTTAAAAGAAAATAAATGACTGACCTGTTGTTTGGCAAACTGCTCCTTCTCCGCAGCCAAAGCTTTTTCCGTCTTATTGTCACTCTTGTTCTTCGTTTTGCTCATCGTGGTGTCTTGTCTCCACACGAACTACAAGTCAAACCCGCAGCGGCCCCGCTCCAGGTTTCAGCTCCTCACCTGAGCCTCTTTAAAACAATAGGTGCGTCAGAGGCGCCGCGCGCATGTCAACAATAATACGTCTACTTCGGATTCAACACACCAGATTCTGAACAGAGCTGATTAACGAGCAAGTGAAGCCGTTTTTTCTTGTGCGTAAAAGCGCTCCACGCTGCGTAAAAACGCACGAAGCGGGGAAATAAAACTCGCCAAATCGTTGACGCGTTTATTAAAAAAGTCTGATTGTGAGGCAGTAAAATACCACAAACTTAGAGTTGAGATATAAATATTTTATAATGGAAAAAAAAAAAAAAAAAAGATGTCAAGATGGCGAAGTTACAAAGTGTAAAAAGTATAAAGAGCTCTGGACATTTCCACTGAGTCGCCGGAGAAACCTGAAGGCAGCGAAACTGGAAAGACAATACAGAGACAGAGCACTCAACAGCCCTGTAGGACTGGTTTCACATCTCACCGGCTCCACACAACACCGCCTTTAAAAAGCTTAAACAGGAGCTAAAAACCTACACATACACTGCTGGAGCATGTGGAAAATATACAAGCAGCAAATTAAAAACAAGATTAAGGATATAAAACATTTTTTAACAGTCAATGACAGTCTGTATTTTATCACTTCATTATTTTCCTGAGACAGTGAGAGTTCAACCTTTGGCTGAGAACACACAGTTTCAAGTTGAGGGTCTATTTAATGTGAGAACACTGATTCAGCTCAGCACCTGGTGTCACTTGGGTAAATACTGAAGTTTCCTCTAAAAAACACTCTGTTCTTCAGTCAGTGTGGAGCCATCCGCTGGGCTGGCTGGTGCCGTGTTCAGGGCAGGGTTTGGGTGGAGTTTCACCAACCTGTTGGAAGAAGAAAAAAAAAATAAAGCTGTTTATGTCTTGTGAACACACCCAAACTTAAAGGTGGAACAGTTGAATCAAACGCTGATTCCACACCCTGTGAATACAAATGGAGGGAGAGCAGAGAAGATGAAACTCCTCTCACCCTGTGTGCCGGGCTGGTTGGGTGGTGGAGGTGTTGTTTGGGGGGTGTTTGGCACTTATGGGAGTAAAGGGGTTCAGTGGTCCCATAGCTCTCAGCAGGGCTGCTGTTGTAGAAAGAGCTGTGGAGTCTCCAGCTGCTGCGCCTGGATTCATCTACCAGCTGCTGCAGAGCACATCTGGACAGATGATCTTCACCCTGATAGGAGGAGACGCTCAGTCATCAACTGTGACAAGGAACAGAACAACATTCAGGGGAATATCTCATGTCCCCGTGACTCTTGTGTCTGTATGTCTGTTAGACATGAAGTAAAAGTAGCTTAGCTTAGCATTCACAGTGGAAAGAGGAGGAAACAGCAGCACCTCTAAAGCTCACTAATTATTACTAGTTTTTACACTTTGGTTTTTGTCCAGATTAAACAAGTAAGAAATAATAATTATAATTACTGAGCTTTAGAGGAGCTGGTTGGTGGATTTTGTTTCCTTCAGACAGCAGCAGGCTAGCTCCAGTCTTTATGCTAAGCTAACTGGCTGCTGACACACTCCCCGGCGACGTTATTACACCCACACAATCCAATGTAATCCAGTGCATCACTTCTGTCAAAATATTTTCTTCTTTTACATCATATTAAAATGTGCTTTTAATAATCTTCCATCCACTCATATCTGTAAATGAGAAAAACATCATTAACTCCTGTTGATATAAAGCAGTCCATCATCACCAGTGATAAACATGTGATTGAACTGACACATCTGTATCGGATGGTATGAGATTTTTTTTTAAAGGTGTTCCTAATAAAGTGTGAACTTCCATGTATCCACACTGATTATTAAACTGTGCACCGCGTCGTCTCACATCTGTCAGCTGCGGCGGGAAGACTCCCAGGTCGTCGGTCACGGAGCCTCGTAGACCGGCTCCCGGTGCAGCCGTGGCGTCGGCCGCCGGTCCCGAGTTCTTCCCCCTGACGGAGGCAGGAGACCGGTTCTCCACACAGCTACAGCTCAACTCCTCCTGGCTGAGACACACAGAGAGACAACAAGGTTAAATGTCGGTGACCGATACAGCTACACTCCAGTTTATACATGAGCGACAGAAGCAGACAGTATTTAAGAATCACACCTTTTCATGAGTCATTTGTTTGTTTTGTTTTTGTTTTACCAGGCTCAGCTGTGGTGTGTGAGGAGCAACAGCAACACTAGCTGGATCCCTACAATGGACTGAGTCTTGGTCCACAATCTGGCCTCTTCTGTGAAATCATCGAGCGAACAAGGAGTTTTGTTACGACCAGTTCTTTACGATGTGGCGGCTTCAGCTTCACGGTCACTCCGTCCCAGGAGAGGATGTGACTCTGTCTTTGCCGTGTCTGAATGACAGAATTACTCCAGTGCGTTAGTACTGGATCCATAATGGAACCACAGTAGCATCATCTTCACCGACCCTCCCTGCCTGGAAAATACCCCAGACTCTAAAACCTCCAGTGTGTAACTCAGGCTTTGTTTTAAACATGTGATTATTTAAACCTCCTCCAGAGCCACAGATATAGTTAAACAGCTGTTTTGAGATTTAACCCTTCATGACATGAACGTTGGAAGCCAGGACCTCAGAGGAAACTTGTGTTCACCACTGATGTGAGCAGATCAACATGTGTGTATCCGTCTGTGAGGGTTTAACAGAACAGAAACATCTGGTCCAATCAGATTAGATTGAATCTTAAATGAGTTGAACGTGTGTTTGTAGAAAAATACGTTCACACTTTGTTTGACCTGATGTTTAATGACTCTTTCTGTCTAATCTGCTCCTCGCCTCTCCGCTCGGTCTCTGTGGAGGCGAAGTGACCGTAGATCTCGATTCTTCACGTCCGATTTTCTCCACATGGCTGATCCTGGACGCGGTTTGCTGCCCGCCGACCATCTTTAGATCGAGAGCCGAGCATGTAGGAGGTGAACGTGCTGCGATTTCCTCTTGATCTCGGTCGTCTGTGGGGACTGACGGAGTTGGCGTTGAAGGTCAGATCAGGGAGCGTCACGGTCACATCACTGAGTGTGTCTGTGAGCTCGCTGCGTTCAGCCGGTCCGTGTCTCTTTCTCCTTCTGGGCTCTGAACTGCGGCGGCATGAAGGCCGTTCTTCTCCCTTCATCCCCTCAATGTTCACTGACTCCAACACAGTAGCTCCTCTACAGCCACAAAGATATCAGTGCACACATTTAAAGAAAACAAAACATATTGCGCCTCATTAATTATGTTTTTCATATACACTGATCACCTGCCGAGTAACCTCCCGCTGGTTTTCGCCTTCAGGGTTTCACGGGCACTTTCCAGGTTTAACTGCAACAGCTGCAGGTCGTTCCTCTGATTCTCACACACCTGGAACACAAAGGACCTTTTTTAATTCAAAACTAACTATAAACACAAGGACAGGCTCGTACTCCTTTCAAAACCGTCTTAAAACGGTGTTACTGGCTGCTGAGACTGTTCCGCCTCTCTCTACAGAGATCACCTGCTTAAAGCAAGTTCAGTTTGTGCAGGATGAAAGGAACAACAAACAAAAA
>NW_019522664.1:46029-48489 GCF_002814215.2 Seriola lalandi dorsalis | reverse complement strand
AGAGAGAGAGAGAGAATAATCACAGATCACCAAACACATTAGAAGAAACTACAACTGATAAAATACCAACAATAAATGGATCATGAGAAACACACAGCAGATTAAAACTCCTGAGTATTACAAACATAAAATGGATCAATAAAATCCTGGAACAGATAAAACTGATGATAACTACATCTTCTAACTCTCCAGCTGAGTAAACAGTTCAGAGAGTGTGACAGCTGAGGAGGGACGAGGTGCAGCGTGTGACGTACCTGTCAAAGCCAGATCTCTGTGCAGCAGCTGCAGCTCCTGTTTGAGTCGGATGATCTCTTCTCTCTGAGAGCTGCTCTGTGTCACCTGCTGCTGCAGCTCCTCTACAGCCCCCACACCACACAGAGGAGAAGCTCATGGATTCAATCTGTTGTTTCAGTCATTGTTCAAAATAAAACCAGGTTTAAACAAGTGCATGACTAAAGACTGCAGACGGGGAAAGAAGCAGCGGAGCAGCTGGATGACAGGAGAGGTGGTTACACAGTGTGATGCGGGAAGCTGCAAACTCTGCTTGAAGCACACTGACACCTTCATACAGTATGTGTGGCTCTTATACACTACACTGTACCTGCTGTAAGGAAGAGAAGATTTAGTCACCTACCTTTAAGGTGTGTGACCTCATGTCTTGCTTCTCTGTGCCGGCGTTTACTTTCCTCTAATTCCCTCAGGAGCTTGGTTTCCCGTGATAGACTCTCCGTCAGCGACGTCTCCAGGTCTCGTATGCGTCCTGTGAGGTCGAGTATTTGACCCGAGGCCTCAGTCACATCTTTGTCCTGATGGGAGGGCAAAAAAAAAATCACGTTAACCAACCAGCAGAATATCAAAAACTTTTATGATACATACGAGCAATAACTGTTCTTCTAACGTACCTTGAGTTTGAGCATGGAGCTCAGTTCTTCCTCCCTGACCTGCAGAGAGCCGACCTGAGAGGACAGAGCCATGAGCGTGGAGTTCAGACTCTGGTTCTTCTCCTGAAACACGACACAAACACCAGAGACACTAAGTCGCGCGTCACAACACTTTTTTCTATTGAACGTGAAAAGAGTGAGTAACTAAAGCCACACACTTTAATATGCACTGGTTACTAATCAACTCTTATCCTCCTGATGGATCTTATTCACGTCACTGGATTCCACATGATGTGAACAGGTTTTTCACTGAGAACATTAATGTGTATTAATTATTAATTGTAGTTACTCTCGTACCTCGAAGTCTTGACATGTCTGGCTGACGTGCTGCTGCTTCTGTTCAAGCTCAGAGAGCTGCCGCTGGGCTGCGCTGAGCTCCCTCTGCACCTCCTTCTCCCTGGTCTCCACCACCCACACACGTTTAGTCAGGACTCTGATCACCTCGTAACGCTTCTGCAACTCATCTGTACAAAAAAAAAAAAGAAAAGATGCTAAAAACACAGAAACCAGGAATGGTAAAAAAATAAAAGCACAGAATCTATATGAAAAGCCTCGTGGTTTCTGTCTCCTCACCGTCCAGACGGGTGCACCTCTGCTCCAAGGTGAGCACCCTCTGGCGGTCTTGTTCCCAGGCGTGGAGCTGCTTATGATGGGAGGCGGACATGGTGTTCAGCTCCCTGTCCCTGTCCTTCAGCTCAGCCATCAGCAGCTGCAGCTCCCTCCTCTGCCTCTGGATGGTGGAGCCACTCACGTCTTTCACAGGGAACTTTTGCGAAGCGCACATAGAGGGACACGACAAGACAGACATGGTTTACAGCTGAAGCAGTCAGTTAACTGATTAGTGGACAGAAAATTTGTTTGCAAAAATTTTGATAATCGATTAAATCAATTAATTTTTTTAAGCAAAAATATACTGATACCAGTGTCTAAAATGTAAATATTTGCTGTTTCCTTTGTAACTTGTAATATTGATTTCTCATTACAGAAGGTGCACCAGGCAATGAAGTGTAGTTTTAGTATCAGATAATATTCAAATTCCAATTAATCGATCAGTTGTTTTTGTCTTTAAAATGAGAAAATGTGAACAACTAATTCTCAAAGCCCAAATCAACATATTCAAATCTCTTATTTGTTCCAAATGACAAGACTCAAAGATATTCAGTTTACTATCACACATGGTGAGGAAAAACATCAAACACGCACATGAGACGCTAGAACCAGTGATGTTCTTGAAAAATTACTGAAATAATAATAATAATAATACGAACTAATTGATTAATTGCTTCAGCACTACAAACATACATGGCTGCAGAGATGATGGCACAAATATTTGTGAGTGTAAAACTCTTTGCAGTCGACTCTCAGGCGTCAGACGGTCTGAACATGAACCTACCCAGATCTGGTCTCACCTCAGTGTCCAGAGAGCTGCGGGGACCCGGGGTGTCTGCTGGGATGGGAGGGGTACGCTCGGCCCACTGTTTGGCCGTGTTGTCCATCCTGAAGCTGGTTAGGACAGAGA
>NW_019522664.1:39938-45278 GCF_002814215.2 Seriola lalandi dorsalis | reverse complement strand
TTCTTTTAATTTTTTTTTTTTTTTTTTTTTTTTACTGATTTCCCAAAATAAAATATCACAACCAACAGTATAGCGGTTGTCACTACAACTTCTTGTCCAGACTCGTGAACGTCGTTTAGGAACAATCAAAGTCAGCCTCATTAATTTCTCACTTCCGTTAATTTTGTCCACACCTTGAAATACTCAGCCCAGGAAACAGGATGCCAACAGATTTTTCAACATAAAAGCTGGATGAACAATGCGCACTGTTGTGTAAATTATAAATATTAAAGTCATTATAGAAGACTATTGGGAACTATTAAGATAATCATGTAAACTTGAAAATCAAAATTTGATTCCATGATAGCGTTGTAATTTTTCACACGTGTTTTGGGATTACACTGGACTTTACTTGATGAATATGAGCAAAGCAAATAGAAGCAGTCAGCAGGACATTTCCAGGGACAGGTGAGATGGAGCTGAGACAGTGAAAGAAGAAGGAAAGAATCCAGAGTAGATTAGATAAAATACTGTCTGATAATGTTATGGTACATGTCCATGTTGTTTATCCTATGATGCTATTCTTTAAAGAAATTTAATAGAATTAGAGTAAATGTTCTTGGCCTTGTTGTGGATCCATGTCTGCACATATTATTATGGTCTGGATTTAAATGTTTAGATCATCTAAACATTAAATCTGTGACTTTTCCTCCAACATAGTGTGACAAAAATAGGTATCAAGATTAGTGATGCTGGCTTGATACAGTAAACGGTGCATGCAGCTGCTGTGAATGCGGGGAAAAAAATCCCTGAGGGAGCATGTCCCCTGAATATCGACTTATGTTGGCGCTCAGCCCAAATATTTACAATGCCTGGCTCCGCCCCTGATTCTGATCCTGTATCAATACTGTCTCTGCCCGTGTCTCTGCACGGTCCACACTCCGGGCCAGAAGGGGGCGGTGAAGCGCCGACGTTAGTGCGGTGGTCGCCGCCGCCGCTGTAACGGTCAGTGCCGCCTCCCTCCGAGCCGGAGGCTGAACCGACACCTGAACATGTGGGCTGCCCACTGCGCTTTCAGCCGAGTCAGAGCTCCAGCTGCGAGGTGATGGAAAGGACGGGAACCTAAGTGGTCAACAACCAACCGGCTGTCTCGCTTGTTATCTCTGAGGTCATCTCTGCTCCACCTCTTCACCTGCCCGGGTCCGTTGGAGAAACCACGATCGCTCTGGCTTTCACACCGCGCCGCTGCTAATTCTGCTAACGTCGGCTAACCAGCTGCAAGCTCCTAAAAATGGCCACTGTTTCAATTCCTGCTGGGACCAGTGCACTGTTACTGGACATTGAAGGCACCACCACACCAATCACATTTGTAAAGGTAAGTTATGTTAGATAGAGCTGTTGTTTTCCGTATTTAGTCCATGCTAATGTAATAAGCTAATTACTTAGCGCGCAGTAACGTCTCCTCAGCCGTGCTAACAGAGGGCTGTCAACGGCTACACCAGCGTAGCTCAACGGTGTTTGGTTATTGTTGACTTCAGCCTCAATTTAACGCCTCTTTCTCCTTTTGCTTGTATTTATCTGGTTCATCTTTATCTTCGTAAATTCCCCTTTATTCGTTTAACAAAACCAACTTGTTTCAAACGTAATGGTCGAATTGTTTAGACAGGATATCTGCAGGTCTGCTTTGAAAGCTTTGCATTCAGTTTCCGCAGTAAACAAACAAAAAGTCATAAGTTAATAAGCCAGTAGGTAAAAGAAAAAATAAAGATAGGCCATATAAAGTTTAATGTTTAAGTCCTAAATGAAGGAATGGATGAGTAAATAAATTAAGGCCTTATAAGGTTAGAAAAAATACTAAATAAATTAATGAATGTATGAATGAATAAATAAATGTTTGACATGGATTCGCTATTTTTGCTTGAAAAATGACTGAAATTGTTAAATTTATTATCAAAATAGTTGCAGTTTATTTTTCTTAATCATGGCAGCTCTAATTTTGAGGTACTTTACTTGAATTTTACTATTCTATTCTACCATCTACTAATCCAAATAAAGATGGTAGCCAGAAATGACATTGTACAATTTAACCCAAAGTTAAATGTTTATTATCAGTATATTAATGTATGTATAACTTCTTTTCAAGTATTTTATAGTTTCTTACAAAATAACACAATTTCGGGAACCTGGATGAGGAAATAAAGTCACAACTGGAGTCTTTAAGGATTTTGGAAATGAACAACTTTGGGTTTCTTTTCCCATAGCACAGAAAAAGGGAAAGGAAAAATGTTATTTTCGATCTTGATTTTGTAAATAAATATGAAGCAGTACGTTTTGTGTCTAACACACTTTTGTCATTTTCAGGATATCTTATTTCCTTACATTAGGGAGCATCTTGAGGATTACCTGTCCACTCACTGGGAAGAAGACGAATGCAAACAGGATGTTCATCTGCTAAAGAAACAGGTAAGAGCATCTAGTGAGTAAAGAAGGGAACACCATGACCCTTGCAATGTATCATCATCGGTCCGTTGTTGGTCCAATAAATGCCAGACAATAATTAAAAAACACATAAATGTTTAGTTTGATCATAGGACACTAAAAAACTGCAAATATTCACATTAAGAAACAGAAAGTAATGACATTTTGGTATTTTTGCTTAAAGCAAGAACTGAAATTTCTTGTTTATCAACTAATTGACTTGAGTTGAACATAAACAAAATACATTCAAATGAGCCTCCTCCTTGTGACCTCATTATATCGCTCGCTCTTTGCACAAATGATGAATTTCTTTAGTAGGTTTTCAGAGCATTTGCAGCCAAAATTAAATAAGATGAATTAAATATATGATGAAAAATTGGGGACTGTGCATAAAAAGGTTCATGCATTATTGAGCTCAACCCTTAAATTAAAACCAAAAATTTTAATTTTAATCTCATAGTCACAGTTTTATTTGCACGTGATGTGCTAGAGCACAGATCGGCAACTAATGTATGAGGATGTGTGGCACATGACTTTGCAAATTGTCCTGCAAAAATTGAATTTATTAAATTACTGTAAGTATGTGTGTTAAAGTGGGATGACTCAACTTTACTCAATTTATTGACACTTGAAGCAGGAAATGTTTTAATATTAGATCACTGTACTTTGAAAATGTTTTGTTTGGATCTATCAATACCTCCCACACACAATCCATCTGATCAGTTACGATATTTTGTCAAAGAAAACACAAACAATGCTCCAACGCTCCTTTAACAAAACGCCTGCCTGTTGTGACAGATTGAAGAGGACATGAGGCAGAACCGGGCGTGTCCTGTCCACGCCGTGGACCAGACGGTTCACACAGACGAGGAAAAGGCCATTAGAGAGGTGGTGGATAACGTACTATGGCAGATGGCGGCGGACAGGAAGTCAACGGCGCTTAAACAGCTCCAAGGTCACATGTGGAGGACGGCGTATGCTTCAGGGAGAATCAAAGGCGAGTAAGTACACTGATCATTTTCCTCACTTCTCTGTTCTGACTGAAGTAATGGCTGTAAGGCTTCCTGAAACCTGATCAATAAGACATGAACATAAACAGCCCATCCACCAGGACCGATTCACAACATCCATTACCGTCGTTATTACATTAGGAACCAGGAAGTTGGAAACGCATGATGAGTCAGACGGCCGTGTCCTGTTCTGAGAGTCAAGGAGAGTCGTTACTTTAATGCTGAGTAGCTACTAACGTCTCCTCCACTCTGTGATGATGTTTATTTTATAATCAATATGTAAAACCTACTTCAGCCGGGTTAGAGGCGTCCAGCTGAAGTGGTTTTCACCGATTCCAGCTTCTCAACAGTCACTCTGTCTCTCATGATGGTTAACTGCATCATTTCTGGTTTTGGACTTTGCCTGCAACATTTGAGAAACTGGAACCAGAGAACATTTGGCATTTCTGCTTTGGAAAACTGAAATGAAAATTAAAAAACTGAAATAATTAATCTGTTGAAATAGATCAAAATTTCTTTATAATGTGTTCTGAAAATAGACAACAGTTGTAAATTACTTTCAAATCTTTTATTCCTGAGGTTATGAGAATTGAAGGACCTATGGACTGTGTCAGTAATCACATTAGGTATATCCTCTGATGCTGGGCTTGTTTCAAACAGGATCTATCAGGATGTAATTCCATCCATTAAAAGATGGAGAGGACAGGGCCTGAAAGTCTACATTTACTCATCTGGAAGCGTGGAGGCTCAGAAACTTCTGTTCGGATACTCTGTTGAGGGAGACGTTTTAGAGGCAAGTACAACCAACTCATCATTTCAATCCCAACACACCGACACTGACGTTACCTTCACATAACCGTCTTTATTTACTAACTCTGGCTTTTCTGTTGGGAACTTTTGTCTGTTGATGCTGCTGCTGTTTATATATAATGAGATCTTCCGTGTTTAATCTTTTCAGTTATTCGACGGTCACTTCGACACCAGTATAGGACCTAAAGTAGACGGTAAAAGCTACGAGAGAATTGCAGAGAGGATCGGCTGTCCACCGGAGGAAATCACGTTCCTGACAGACGTCACTCGAGGTTAGTGATCTGTGTCACTGCACTGAAATCAGGTTGTTATTCACTAACGTGCTTTAGTGCTTGTTTTATTTAGTCAAGTCGCAGGAGTCTGTGCAGTCCAATAAAATGCGTCATGAATTTACTATTGGCAGTTGCAAGTCGTGGTTGTGATTTATCTCTACATCCGTCCTCGATGGATTCACACCTGATTTTATACAGATTCCCAGGCGATGAGATCTTTTGTGTTTTTTCGGTTTGTTTTGTTTTTTAATTGAAATATGTCGACAACCATTGGATGGATTTACAAGAAGTTTAGTTTACCTTGTGTTCAGTACTACTTTGCAAATATTCGCATCCTAACTTGCTAAGACAACAAACATTATTCCCGCCATAGATCAACATGTCAGTGTTGTCACTGTAAACATGTAAACATGCTGGTGTTAGCATTTAGCTCAGGGCACCACTGGCTTTCAGGGAACCTTTAATGATGTCATCTTGCAGCGTAGTTTTGTTAATGAACCGTTAAAGTCTGGATTAAAATCTAGGATCTATATTTACGTTTTGTCCCTGCAGAGGCTAAAGCAGCTGAAGAAGCCGGGCTGAATGTGTTGGTGGTGGTCAGGCCTGGAAACATGGAGCTGACGGACGAGGAGCGAGCCCACTATAACCTCATCACATCCTTTAACCAACTCGAACTGACGGGACGAGTTTAACACGGAGCGCGGAGGAAGACGAGGAGAACTTCTCTGACTTCATGTCATAATGACCTTTTCCTTCTCTTCTTTGCCCCCTCCCCTCCCGAACCCCCCTCC